>NC_085845.1:68978023-69185523 GCF_035594765.1 Anolis carolinensis | reverse complement strand
GTAAGAATTACTGGGCTACTGTAGGAAAATGTACTTTACATACTTCAAAATACAGATCTTAGATACCAGGCCATTGCCCATTCTGGCTGGTATTGGAGTCAGAATTATAATCCAAAACTACAGTGTTTCTAAATTCTGCAAAAACGTGTAAAAAACGTGTTGACTTACATCCTCACCTAGATATGTGAAATCTTGCCTAGATACTGGAATTGACTTCAGCCTGCAGGTTGCGGCAAATCTTCTTATTTTTTTATAAGGTTATCTATCAGTTTCTAGATGTTTTTACCCATTGATAAATGTATACTATGTGTTTATGTTTGTATGGATTATTTAAGTTTTATCTTTGATTATTCTTTTGTTTGCTGTTAAGTCTAAAGTTAGGCTGTTTGTATATTACTTGATGCAATCTGTTTTGTGGTAACTTGCTTGTATGTTTCCCCTATTTGGCATCTAATGTTTGCCATATATGTTGGAATCTGCCCTGAGTCCCTTCGGGAGATAAGGCGGTCTACAAATAAAGATTGTCGTTCTTGTTGCTGTTGTTGTTCTTGTTGTTGTTGTCGTTATTGCTATGAACATCATATCTTGTCTCTTATGAAATGTGAGGATTATAAACTTGTCAATGTTTTGAATAGATATTCATAAATGCTCTGGGCTGAAACTGATTGTGATTACAGTCCATTTTAAGATTTTGGCACCACTGCTAAAATAAGCTGTATTGATGACAATTTGTGTAGCAAGTGGTCTTCAGCAGAAGCACTGGCCAGTGGCCAACATTTGGTGCCTCAAATGTTAGCCCTATTTCTGAGTATATTTAACTTACTGATTCCAAAAGTGACACCAATTTCCCTCATTCAGCTCTAATTTTTGAGATACAGAACATATGACACTTACCAGTCACCATCTGCTCACCTATCGAAAACCATAACTATATCTAAGAAACTAGAGTTGATGTAGACTATCCAATGCAATTTTCTGGACCAGCACCCCGAATAATCCCAGGAACAGGCCTAAAAATGAAGATACCTATGTTTTTTTTTGGGACCGTATTATCACAGACCTTTTGCTGAAGGGTTCCAGCACTTTTTTGCAGCATGGGAGTAGAAATGAACCTCTAAACAACAAACTATCCAAAGCCCAGCACTTTTTAACCACATGGTTGGATAAGAGGTCCTGTGGGCGGAGATGAATCTATCTGACACAAGGCAACTGGAAGATGAAACTGCCAAGGACAGAATCAAATATATGGAACTGCATTAGTCTGACCTTCATAGAATCATAGAATCATAGAATAGTAGAGTTGGAAGAGACCTCATGGGCCATCCAGTCCAACCCCCTGCTAAGAAGCAGGAAATCGCATTCAAAGCACCCCCGACAGATGGCCATCCAGCCTCTGCTTAAAAGCCTCCAAAGAAGCAGCCTCCACCACAGTCCGGGGGAGAGAGTTCCACTGTCGAACAGCCCTCACAGTGAGGAAGTTCTTCCTGATGTTCAGGTGGAATCTCCTTTCCTGTAGTTTGAAGCCATTGTTCTGCGTCCTAGTTTGCAGGGCAGCAGAAAACAAGCTTGCTCCCTCCTCCCTATGACTTCCTTTCACGTATTTGTACATGGCTATCATGTCTCAGCCTTCTCTTCTGCAGCTAAACATGCCTAGTTCTTTAAGCCGCTCCTCATAGGGCTTGTTCTCCAGACCCTTGATCATTTTAGTTGCCCTCCTCTGGACACTTTCCAGCTTGTCTCCCAGCCTAACAGCAAAGTGTGACTAAAATTTTATCAGCTAAGGCCCCTTTGACAGTGCCATAGAATCATAGAATCATAGAATAGTAGAGTTGGAAGAGACCTCATGGGCCATCCAGTCCAACCCCCTGCTAAGAAGCAGTCCAACCCCCTGCTAAGAAGCAGGAAATCGCATTCAAAGCACCCCCGACAGATGGCCATCCAGCCTCTGTTTAAAAGCCTCCAAAGAAGGAGCCTCTACCACGTCCCAGGGGAGAGAGTTCCACTGTCGAACAGCTCTCACAGTGAGGAAGTTCTTCCTGATGTTCAGGTGGAATCTCCTTTCCTGTAGTTTGAAGCCATTGTTCCGTGTCCTAGTCTGCAGGGCAGCAGAAAACAAGCTTGCTCCCTCCTCCCTATGACTTCCCCTCACATATTTGTACATGGCTATCATGTCTCCTCTCAGCCTTCTCTTCTGCAGGCTAAACATGCCCAGCTCTTTAAGCCGCTCCTCATAGGGCTTGTTCTCCAGACCCTTAATCATTTTAGTCGCCCTCCTCTGGACGCTTTCCAGCTTGTCAACATCTCCCTTCAACTGCGGTGCCCAAAATTGGACACAGTATTCCGGGTGTGGTCTGACCAAGGCAGAATAGAGGGGGAGCATGACTTCCCTGGATCTAGACGCTATTCCCCTATTGATGCAGGCCAGAATCCCGTTGGCTTTTTTAGCTGCCGCATCACATTGTTGGCTCATGTTTAACTTGTTGTCCACAAGGACTCCAAGATCTTTTTCACATGTACTGCTGTCTAGCCAGGTGTCCCCCATTCTGTATCTTTGCATTCCATTTTTTCTGCCGAAGTGAAGTATCTTGCATTTGTCCCTGTTGAACTTCATTTTGTTAGTTTCGGCCCATCTCTCTAGTCTGTCAAGATCGTTTTGAATTCTGCTCCTGTCTTCTGGAGTGTTAGCTATCCCTCCCAGT
This sequence comes from Anolis carolinensis, assembly GCF_035594765.1. Lineage (NCBI taxonomy): Eukaryota > Metazoa > Chordata > Lepidosauria > Squamata > Anolidae > Anolis > Anolis carolinensis. Next base: position 69,182,824 of record NC_085845.1, on the reverse strand, counting down.
TTGGTGTCATCTGCAAACTTGATGATCGTGCCTTCTAACCCTTCGTCTAAGTCGTTAATAAAGATGTTGAACAGAACCGGGCCCAGGATGGAGCTCTGCGGCACTCCACTTGTCACTTCTTTCCATGATGAAGATGACGCATTGGTGAGCACCCTTTGGGATCGTTCGCTTAGCCAATTACAGATCCACCTAACCGTAGTTTTGTCTAGCCCACATTTTACTAGTTTGTTCGCCAGAAGGTCGTGGGGGACTTTGTCGAAGGCCTTACTGAAATCCAGGTACGCTACATCCACAGCATTTCCTGTATCGACCCAACTCGTAACTCTATCGAAAAAAGAGATCAGATTAGTCTGGCATGACTTGTTTTTGGTAAATCCGTGTTGACTATTAGCAATGACCACACTTGTTTCTAAGTGTTTGCAGACCACTTCCTTAATGATCTTTTCCAGAATCTTTCCTGGTATTGATGTGAGGCTGACCGGACGGTAATTGTTTGGGTCGTTCTTTTTTCCCTTCTTGAAGATAGGGACCACATTTGCCCTCCTCCAATCTTCCGGATTATCAAAGCAGATAATCCACATTAATATCTGCTTTTAACTGTATTATATGGGTGTGCACTGCCATATAATCCAGTTCAAAGCAGATAATTTGGATTTTTATGGCACTGTAGATGGGGCCTAAATTAATTATGTGATGCCAGCTCATTCCTGAGCTTGAACTGCTTGGCTATAATTACACTGCCTGCCAGAGCCTACTGATAAAAAGTAGAACATATCTGCCCTGTGGCAGGGAACATACCAAATACAATGACCTACAGTTGGAGGTATCATTTTTAATGTTGCTGAGATCAGAAAGGTGTTATGAACTCATCATGCATTTTCCCAAATTTTACCTTCTCTAATAGTGTTACTATTGGTAGAGTGAAAACAGATAGAGCTTGATTGTAGGATACTTTAAAACTAATATATTGTATTCCTCTGCATTCACACTTCATAGGGAAAACCCTCAAACTGTTCAGCTGGATTGGAGTTCTCAGTAGAGATCTATAAGCAGATAAACTTGCACAGTTACACATATCTGCTCAGAAGTAAGTCTTACTATGTTAATTTGGACTTTCTACCAGGTAAGAGCTTGATTTGGTTGTCTAATGACCTTATCATAAAGGGATAAGGATTCACCATGCATTTCAGTGAAGTCATGGAGGTCCCAGCAGGGAGCAGGGAGAAGTTGTCACTCCACTCTTTACATTGCACAATTTGCCTTTTGCCTGAATTTTCCAGGCTGTATGGCCATGCTCCAGAGGCATTCTCTCCTGATGTTTCACCCACATCTATGGCAGGCATCTACAGAGATTGTGAGGTCTTTTGGAAACTAGGCAAGTGGGGTTAATATATCTGTGGAATGTCCAGGGTGGGAGAAAGAACTCTTGTCTGTTTAAAGCAAGTGTGAATGTTGCAATTGGCCAGCTTGATTATCATTAAATAGCCCTGCAGATTCAAAGCCTGGCTGCTTCCTGCCTGGGGGCATCCTTTGTTGGGAGGTGCTAGCTGACCCTGATTGTTTCTTGTCTGGAATTACCCAGTCTTCAGACTGTTGTTCTTCATTTACTGTCCTGATTTTAAAGGTTTTTTTTTAATTTAAAGCAAGATTTTGTTCATTTTCATGGTTTTCTCCTTTCTCTTGAAATTGTCCACATGCTTGTGGATTTCAATGACTTCTCTGTATAGTCTGACATTGTGGTTGTTAGAGTAGTCCAGTATTTTTGTGTTCTCAAATAATATGCTGTGCCCAGACTGGTTCAACAAGTGCTCTGCTATGGCTGACTTCTCTGGTTGATTTAGTCTGCAGTGCCTTTCATGTTCCTTAATTCGTGTTTGGGTGCTGCATTTTGTGGTCCCTATGTAGACTTGTCCACAGCTGCATGGTATACGGTAGATTCCTGCAGAGGTGAGAAGATCCCTCTTGTCCTTTGCTGAACATAGCATTTGTTGGGTTTTTTTTTAGTGGGTCTGTAGACAGTTTGTAGGTTGTGTTTCTTCATCAGCTTCTCTATGCAGTCAGTGGTTCCCTTGATGTATGGTAAGAACACTTTTCCTCTGGGTGGATTTTTATCTTCACTCTCATAGCTTGTTCTTGGCCTTGCAGCTCTTCTGATGTCTATGGTGGAGTATCCATTGGCCTGTAGAGCCCAGTTTAGGTGGTTCAGTTCATCTTGGAGGAAGTGAGGTTCGCAGCTTCTTTTTGCACTGTCTGCCAGGGCTTAAATTACGCTTCTTTTTTGACTTGGGTGATGGTTGGAGTTTTTAATGTGGATATCTATCTGTGTGCGTAGGTTTTCTGTAAACTGTGTGGCCCAACTGTTGATTGGTTTTGCGGATGACTAGAACATCTAGAAATGGCAGTTTTCCTTCATTTTTTCCCCCATGGTGAATTGGAAGTTTAGGTGGATACTGTTTAGGTGGTCCAGGAACTTGTTTAGTTCTTCTTCTCCATGGCTCCAAATTGTGAAGGTGTCATCCACAAATCTGAACCATATAGCGGACTTTTTGTTGCTGTTTTGAGGGCTTGTTTTTCAAAGTGTTTCATGTAGAAATTTGCTATGAGCGGACTGAGAGGGCTCCCCATGGCTGCTCCATCTTTCTGTTCATAGAACTCATTGTCCCATTTGAAGTACAGTAGAGTCTCACTTATCCAAGCTAAACGGGCCGGCAGAAGCTTGGATAAGCGAATATCTTGGATAATAAGGAGGGATTAAGGAAAAGCCTATTAAATATCAAATTAGGTTATGATTTTACAAATTAAGCACCAAAACATCATGTTATACAACAAATTTGACAGAAAAAGTAGTTCAATATGCAGTGATGTTATGTTGTAATTACTGTATTTACGAATTTAGCACCAAAATATCATGTTATATTGAAAACATTGACTACAAAAATGGCTTGGATTATCCAGAAGCTTAGATAAGCGAGGCTTGGATAAGTGAAACTCTACTGTAGTTTGTGGTGAGTAGCTTGCCTTTCCCCCCATCAGCTTCCCCCCCATCAGCTTCCTCCCATTGCTTCTAAGACAACACAGGAAGCTCCCCATGTTGCTGCAGTGGTGGCATATGCCGCTTCCTCTCCTCTTTCACCATGGAGCCTGGGCAGAAGTTGATATTCATCGTGGGAAAAGCTCTGTGGTGAAAGGGAGAAGTGGTGAAATCAGCCCATCTGATGTGGTCATGTATATTTGATCTTTTCAAAAGTCTTTTTTTTAAAAAAAAATAAAAAAATAAAACAACCTGTTTTCAAACTAAGACCTTAAAATCTATGTGTTATATATTCTTCATAGCCACTTCACCAGTGGAAATTTTATGTCAGGCTTATTAACACTACAAGGTGATTTAGATTGCCCAGTGGGATATAAAATTGTGTCGTGCTGTAATACATATATTTAGACTATACGAGTGAAAATTCAGCATTTTTTGACCAAACAAATCAGAGTACTGTTATTCAGAATAAAGATTTTATTAAAAGGAACAGGTGTTTGGTCTAATTTGGTAAATTAATACATCTTACATCATGTGCCTGAGGTTGGTTATATGCACCTAAATAATTTACTTTTATTTTCTTACTTGGCACTACATTAACATTCTATAAATATATACCATCTTCACTAAGACATAACATTTATACTGCCAACCTATCAAATTTTAGTTTCATTTATTCAATTGATATGAAAGAAAACACCTACTTAGTAGCCTGCCAGGTGTATTTGCTAAGGTAGAGGGATAATAATAATAATAATAATAATAAGAAGAAGAAGAAGAAGAAGAAGAAGAAGAAGAAGAAGAAGAAGAAGAAGAAGAAGAAGAAGTTTATTTGTATCCCGCCACCATCTCCCCTGGAGGGGACTGGGGACAGCTCACAGAAATATCAAATACAAAACAATAATAATATACAATACATCAATAAACAATAACATGTACCAATTGTAATATTTGCACATTCACAAAAAGAATAAAAACACACTTATTAAAAACATAGAATTTAAAAACAGTGAGGTTGTAATAGTAGATTAGCAAAGTGCCCATTATAAGTTGTAAACTTATAACATAGATAAAGTGCTACAGATTCGTTTGAGGTCAATTTGGGATGAGAGGAGCCCTGAGGTAATGTCAGATAACCAGGAGAAGTATGGCCAATGCAGGAAAGGTCGAGGAATATAGTTATGATTATGATGGGGATGGGCAATCTTAACCAAAGGCCTGGGTGAAAAGCCAGGTTTTTAGGCTCTTCCGAAATGCCATCAGGGTGGGGGCTTGCCTGATCTCCCTGGGGAGCGAGTTCCAGAGGGGGCCACTACAGAGAAGGCCTTCTCTCTCGTCCCCACCAACCATGCTTGTTATGGCAGCGGAAGCGAGAGGAGGGCCTCCCCCAATGAACGAAGAGATCGTGCAGGTTCATAGGGGGAGAGACGATCACAAAGGTAGGTGGGTCCCAAACCATTCAGGGCTTTGTAGGTAATCATCTGCACTTTGAATTGGGTCCGGAAAATGAATGGCAGCCAGAGGAGGGTTGACCGCTCCCTATATTGGGCTCCAGTTAGAAACAAGGCTGCTGAACGTTGGACTAATTGAAGTTTCCGGGCCGTCTTCAAAGGCAGCCCCACGTAGAGCGCATTGCAATAGTCCAATCTAGAGGTAACTAAGGCGTGGACAACCATGGCCAAGTCAGACTTCACGAGGTACGGTCACAAATCTTGCCAAAGTTTGTTCTCATTGGCATGAATGGATAATTTCCTGTTTTTTCTCCCCACTGCAATAAATATGCACTTTTAAGAAGTGTACTCACAGTTAAGCATTTATTTTGCAATACAGACTTTTGCACAAAACCCCATGATATTTCATGAGAAAATATAATTTTCTCAATAGAAATGTTTGGGTTTTTTTTTTTTTTTTTGCACAGATAAATCAGGTAAATTTCAATCCAGACATTATTCCATGAGAAATCAACCAGGACTACTTAGATCTTCCAATTTAACTCATCAAGTATACATGAGTACTGACTTAAATGACTATTGTTGTTTGGAGAAAAATCAGCAGCACATGGTCAGAAGACAGACGCATTACTTAGTGTGGAAAACACACCCTCAAAGATTTGTATAGATTTCAACCTTAGTTTCAGGAATCTTTTTAAAAAAATAAAACATAGCATTCTATTCTTTAAAAATTATTTTTCCTCCCCAGCTAAAAATGAAGCAAATACATTTTAATTAATTATTATTTTTAATATAAAAACATACATCATTACTCAGATGTAAACCCCAATGGGTTCAATAAGAACTACTCCTGTGTATGTATTATAGGAGCACTGCCTGGAATAGAAATATTTCTGCTTGAGGTCTGGTTTTATTGTAATTCCTGTGTTTATGTGTTTTATGCTGTTGTATATTTATTTTGTTTATATTGTTTTAATTCAATTCATGTACTATGTTTTAAACATATGTTATATGTTGGGCTTGTCCCCATGTGAACCGCCCCAAGTCCCTTCAGCGAGATGGTAGTGAGATACAAGAATAAAATAATAATAATAATAATAATAATAATAATAATAATTATTATTATTATTATTATTATTATTATTATTATGCTATCTTCTTTATTTACCCAGTGAGCTAAATGGTATCACCAAAGTGTCATCAAAAGATTTTAGTATTTATATTATGTGAAATGTTATACTATACTCAAGTAAAGCAGACCCATAGATTTGATTAGATTTAGTAAGTGTTGACTTAACATTTAACAATTGGCTTAAGAGACACTCTTGTGCACACTTTGGGTCTTCGGGTGTCTCTACACTGTAGAATTAATACAATTTGACACAAGTTTAACTACAATAGATTGATGCTATAAAATTATGGAATTTAGTTTTACAAGGTCTTTAGCCTTCCCTACCCAAGAATGCTGATGTTCCACCAAACTAAAAATCCCGGGACTCAGTATCATGGACCCATGGCAGTTAAAATGGAGTCAATCTGTATGAATTCTATAGTGTGGAGGCACCCTCTGATATTTAGCAGACTGTTAGAACTGCGGTCTCAATTTCTATTCTTTTGTAGGCAAATCCTTTCAAATATTGGATTGTAATACCCACACACACAATGCAAAGGCATGTGACATGGCACTGTGGCATCCCAATTACTGGATGTCAAATTAACATTTGGATTGCTCCCATCATTATTTTGATTGCAAGATGAAAATAATTTTGTTATAATCTTGCAGGGCTTATAATAGATATTGACTCACCAGGCTTCAGAAGTGAGTGGCATGCACTGAAGTTTTAAAAACCCAAGTAAACAAAGTTAAAGAGGAAAAAAAAGACTGTTAGCTCTGAAAACTGGCATTTCAATTCAACCTGTCAAATAATATTCTTGTTGCATCCTGTCTCTATATATCCACTGTTGTTTTCTTTTTAAAAATGCATCCATCCTCATAATATTTACTTTGATAGAAATTCAATAAGTGTAACAATTTCTATTGTGTTTCCTAACTTAATGATTTGTAAATGTGTGTCCTTTAGAACACAAGCGATTCTCAAGAATCCAATAGGGGTTCTTCAGCATGAAGGAGAGAAATGTGAAAAACAATTGTGTATAAAAATGGAATTATATGAGTTCTAGATTCCCCACGTAGTGCAAAGTTGCATTTAACTGTCAGTGATGCTTTGGGTATACATTTAGTTTGTGAAAGGTATGGTAAGACCTCAAACAGGTCTAGCCAGAAATCCATTTGAATGGAGAGATCAGTTTCTCTAGTCCAGATGCTAATAAACTTTAATTCTCTACAATAAACAAATGTGAGCTCTTTCACCATATGGCAAATCCAACATTTCTGCATCAGATTCTTTAAAAATCCTTCTCCTAGAGAGAATTCACCTTGAAATGATTCTCATCTCCAATACTTTTTCTGAATAGCACCCGTTCAAACTGTCAAACTAGCATCAAACTATTGTCCTGCCTCTCCACTTAGCTTCTAGAGTTGGCAGCTTAACTTTGATGAAGCATGACATTCCAAACTGATATTTAAGCATACAAATTATTTCAAGGCTCTAGAGCAGGGGTCCCCAAACTAAGGCCCGGGGGCCGGATGCGGCCCATCGAAGCCATTTATCCAGCCCTCACAGCACAAGGGCAGAAGGGGGTTGGGCTAATGACCCAAGGGGTCTCTTCTCTTCCAACCCTTATTATTACTATTATTATTATTATTATTATTATTATTATTATTATTATTAACATTGAGGCTGGGTGGCCATCTGTCAGGGGTGCTTTGCTTGTGCTTTTGGTGCACAAAGGCAGAAGAGGATTGGACTAAATGACCCAAATGGTCTCTTCCAATCCTCTTTGTTATTATTATTATTATTATTATTATTATTATTATTATTAACATTGAGGCTGGGTGGCCATTTGTCAGGGATGCTTTGCTTGTGCTTTTGGTGCACAAAGGCAGAAGGGGATTGGACTCAATGGCCCAAAGGGTCTCTTCCAACCCTCTTTTTTATTGTTGTTGTTGTTGTTGTTGTTATTATTATTATTATTATTATTATTATTATTATTATTATTATTATTATTGCTCGGTGGTCAACTATAGTCCGGCCCTCCAACGGTCCGAAGGATCATGAACTGGCCCCCTGTTTAAAAAATTTGGGGCCCCCTGCTCTAGAGCTTGAAAAGTTACTCTGTAAAAAAATGAATATTAAAAAATGTTGAGGTGATCCATAAATGAGCAATGTTAACAGGTTGTTTTGGATCCAAGTGCATCATCTTAACTCTGTCACTTATGAACATCTTCAGAATCTCATTATACTGAAGTATCTTAGTCTTCCAAGCAATGCAAGGTTCTGTTTAGAGCTATGTGAATGCCTTCATATTTAGCTGTCTCAGTCACATTCTTCTGTCTATATGGATATCATGTGAATATATCTCTGGATAAATTGGGCAAATAGTGCTTCTCTCTTCCTCTCTCTCTCATTACTCTCTTTTCTCTAATAAATTTAACTAGGTAAGTATAATAAATTAGAAAGTAGAAGTGTATATTGATGACAAATATTAATGAGAGGCTAACTTTTAGTTGTAAGGATCTATAGTGACATATGTTTACTTTTCATATGCTTAAGCTAACAAATTGATTAGTCGTGTCACTGAATTTTACAGTTCCTGGTACAGAATGTGAAACCGATTCTCTTCAAAATGTTTGATCATATGGATTTCTTCTGAAAAACGTTCCTAGCACTACACATAAAATAAGTCTTTTCCCTCACATTCAATCATATTGTTTAGATCAGGAGCTTTTAAAATCACTTTTGACCTTAGTTTGGGTATCAAGTATTCTTGAAAGCAGTCTTTCCAGGCTCAGACTCCTGAATGCTGTTAATTAAGCTTTCCAGGATTAGGGGAGGAAGAGATGAGAATGCCATTCAGAGACCTCCCTCCACTCATTCCATCAGGTAATTATGGAATATAGGTATAGTTTTAGGAAACATATTTTGGACACATCTACAGTGACCACCTAAGATGGGGTGAAGCTGGCAGAGGAGGAAGTGTTTTCAATTTGAAGCTGATTACATATGGAAACAGATCTAGGCCTGGATGGCACATAGGATACTTCCACACTGTCATTTAATGCAGTGTATAGTTCACAATCACATCAGCCTGTGTGCATCCACACAATGCAAACAGACTGAGGCGAGTTAACCCAGGGTAAGATGCTCAATGTTAAAAAAAAAAAAAACCAAGATTCAACATGTCCTCCCTGTGTTGAGGGAATGGGGGCGGCCATCTCCGATCCCTATGTGGAATTAAGGATCATGATCCTACAACCATTACATGCTTCCAGTCTCAGTCTATGGAAACAGGATGTGCTCCAAAAGTAAGAAAATCAGCACCTACCTTGAACTCCATGCTCTCTACTTCTTGGTTTGTCCCATGTGATTGAGACTGGCAGCTCAGGGGAAGGGGCTCACTCCATCTAAACTGCTTTGCTCAGTTACATGGACCAACCCAGGAAGTAGAGAGAATGAAGCGAAAGGGAAATTCTGGTTTTCTTTCTATTGTGGGATTCTGGGAGGGTAGGAATCTGCCCTATTTCCAGCCATACTGAACTAGATTCAGCACAGCTGGACTGTGGGGCCACTGTCCCACTTTGGAAATAGATGATAACATCCCTGTGTAGCCATAATGCAGGTCCAAACCATTTCATTCCAGTTTGGTGCATTATGTGCCTGTGCCCTTATACACACTGTAGAGGTTAGCTTTGACCTGCATCCAGGATCCACAGTACCTGGGGCTTCAAGGCCAACTCTATGGTTCTATGATTGAATAATGGACTTGAGGAAAAGTGACTATAAGCATGTCTAAGTGGCAATTGTTTAGACATTTACAGAAGCCTGCATATTTTTTTCCAGCTGCCAATTATCTGAATGAGTTAAGTGACATTAAATATCTGCCAGACAGTCTGATCCTTCAAAGCAAGCCAACTTTAGACCAGATCCCAGCCAAGCCTCCAGCTGCCTTCCTTGCAGTGAACAGATTTTTGCCTCTTTGCTGATATTGTTAATTGCTTTGCAAATCACATGTCTACAAATCCTTGGCATTTTAGTGCCTGGTTCCCGAAGCCTGACAGTCTGTATCAAAGCCTTTTGGTGTCTGGAACTACAGGCTGCAGGTTGATAATTAGAAGGACCTTACAGCACTATCCCCAGAATTGAGAAAAAAAGAAAGGAGAAAAAAACAATAGAACTGGAAATATAGACAGTATTTCAGTCATTTTGTAAGCTCATGGACAGTTTAGTTAGTTTGAGAAACAGTGATGAAGACTATAATATCTCAGAGATAATAAGCAGGAAAAGGTGAGCAGGAGAAATAATGTGCAGAGAACCTGACTGTTTATGAGACAGTGGCTGTCAGGTGATCCTACTCTCTTGGAATGTATGGTCAATTGTTGGCAACTTGCTACATTTTCTCTATGAGAAAACAACACTGTTTAGTTTCTGACTAATTGGTGGCCAAAGATAATGGGTTAAGCCCTGCACTTGATGTAGCTTAACATAAACAGGCAAGGTGATATGGACTACTTGCCCACTAGATAGTTAAGCAAACATTGTTCTGAATTGATATTTGGTACTAGGGATGCTCAAATGTAAAATAAGACAGTTTAGAGTATTAATTTGCCCAATTTATAATGTTTTGGCGGATTATGAAGTGAGAATAGTTTCACATTTTTATCCATCTTGCAAAAACTATATTAATTTTCTTTTTTTTCAAACATGCATAAAAATTTCTCTTAATCATAGAATCATAGAATAGTAGAGTTGGAAGAGACCACATGGGCCATCTAGTCCAACCCCCTGCTAAGAAGCAGGAAATCGCATTCAAAGCACCCCCGACAGATGGCCATCCAGCCTCTGCTTAAAAGCCTCCAAGGAAGGAGCCTCCACCACAGCCCCGGGGAGAGAGTTCCACTGTCGAACAGCTCTCACAGTGAGGAAGTTCTTCCTGATGTTCAGGTGGAATCTCCTTTCCTGTAGTTTGAAGCCATTGTGAAGCACCTAAAGGCAGCAGATTTCTAGATGCATGAGCAAAATGATTTTACATGTTAACTTTTGTCTCTTAATGGATGGTTGGAAATCGTACAATTGGGCCTCAAAATCAAACTGATGGACTGGGGACATCATTTTTCCCTGTATATTATCTCTGCACTGTGAATGGACAGCTATGGGAACAAGGTTCATAAGCTGTTTCTTGTGAGAATGACAACTATGCATTGTCAAAAACAGTCTCATTTGTGTCGGGAGTGACTTGAGAAACTGCAAATCCCTTCTGGTGTGTGAGAGAATTGGCAGTCTGCAAGGATGTTGCCCAGGGGATGCCTAGATGTTTTATGTTTTTACCATCCTTGTGGGATGCTTCTCTCATGCTCCTGCATGGAGATCTGGAGCTGATAGAGGGAGCTCATCCGCACTCTCCCCAGATTCAAACTGGCAACCTTCAAGTCAACAACCCAATCTTCAAGTCAGTACTCTCCAATTGATGACCACTGACAAAGTCTTCAAGGTCTGTAGATGTGTGTGTTTGGGGGGGGGGGGGGGGGAGGGGATGGTGGTGGATGGGTCATATCACAACTGTGTTTGTATTTTCTGCATATTTTCTCTTTTCCCCCATAGGCTAAGAACTAAATGGATAGAATAATATTTCCATTAGTGTAACTGTGATGTATTTCCAGTCATTTCAATGTAATTTTTGTAGAACTTTTATTTCACCAACTTCTTAATAAAACATGTTTTATTACATGCTCCATTAATTTAATTTATTTATTACATAGTCCATGCTATGACACCACCTCCCAAGAGAGACTAACCTGCTTCCTACTGGTTGCTTTTTCATCAGCTGACATGTTCCTCCTTATTCAGGCTACCTTTGGGCAATTGACTGGCTTCCAAGGACAAAAATATTTCTATTACATCAATTTAAAAATATGTAAGTGAATAGTATGGGGACATGAGTTGGGATGTCAGCTTTCATAGTTTCAGATTTTCCTCTCAAGATCAGCTATTTATGTCCATTGACCAAATAGCACTGAAGTTCTTATCATTCTATTGCACTGTCATGATTCCGTGGTCTAGTGCAGGGGTCCCCAAACTAAGGCCCGGGGGCCGGATGCGGCCCATCAAAGCTATTTATCCGGCCCCCACGGCACAAGGGCAGAAGGGGGTTGGACTAAATGACCCAAGGGGTCTCTTCTCCTCTTACAACCATTATTATTATTATTATTATTATTATTATTGACACAACAACATTGTATGACACAGCAAACAAGATAGATACACTGGATTTCGTATAACAAAATCACAAGTCGAACACTTCCCAAGTGTCTAGGACTATGTGATATATTTATTATTATTATTATTATTATTATTATTATTATTATTAACATTGAGGCTGGGTGGCCATCTGTCAGGAGTGCTTTGCTTGTGCTTTTGGTGCACAGAGGCAGAAGGGGGATTGGACTAAATGGCCCAAGGGGTCTCTTCCAACCCTCTTTATTATTATTATTATTATTATTATTATTATTATTATTATTATTATTTATTAACATTGAGGCTGGGTGGCTTTGCTTTTGCTTTCAGTGCACAGAGGCAGAAGGGGGTTGGACTCAATGGCCCAAAGGGTCTCTTCCAACCCTCTTTTTATTATTATTATTGTTATTAATTATTGTTGTTGTTGTTGTTGTTGTTGTTGTTGTATGACACAGCAAACAAGATAGATATGCTGGATTTCGAACACTTCCCAAGTGTCTAGGACTGTGTGATGTATTTTCGGATGATGCGTGCAGATCCCAGTAGGGTGGCCTTTTGCAGTAGGCAGATCATCATTTTGTCAATGTCTATTGTTTCCAAATACGAGCTGAGATCTTTTGGCACGGCATCCAGTGTGCCCATCACCACCGGGATCACCTGCACTGGTTTCTGCCAGTGGTTTATTATTATTATTATTATTATTATTATTATTATTATTATTATTATTATTATTGCTCGGTGGCCAACTATAGTCCGGCCCTCCAGCGGTCCGAAGGATAGTGAACTGGCCCCCTGTTTAAAAAGTTTGGGGACCCCTGGTCTAGTGGGTGTTCAATCTGACATTGCACAATTATGAATGTGATGAGGCAAATTCTTAATTGTTTTCAGTTGTCAATGTATATCTTTCAGCCCTGCCGGTATATTAAAAATATTGTGGAAAGATCTTTTAATATATCACAACACACTCAATTGGATACCTGATGAGGAAATAATTTTGGGAGGAAGCAAATACTTCTTTGACCACTGAAGTGGAAATGAATGGCAATTTTGAAAAAATACCTGTAGTAATAAACTACTTCTATCTGAAGTGGAAGAAATGTTAATTACCTGCTAGTTTGCACATGTTGTTCAATAGGACACATTGACTAAGCTTTCAGATACAGTAGAGTCTCACTTATCCAACATAAACGGGCCAGCAGAATGTTGGATAAGCGAATATGTTGGATAATAAGGAGGCATTAAGGAAAAGCCTATTAAACATCAAATTAGGTTATTATTTTACAAATTAAGCACCAAAACATCAGGTTATACAACAAATTTGGCAGAAAACGTAGTTCAGTATGCAGTAATGTTATGTAGTAATTACTGTATTTACGAATTTAGCACCAAAATATCACGATGTATTGAAAATATTGACTACAAAAATGTGTTGGATAATCCAGAACATTGGATAAGCGAGTGTTGGATAAGTGAGACTCTACTGTACTTAGTTTTCCAAAGCTGAAGACCTGCAACAACTTGTGAAGTATCAACAAAACAACAGTGGCCTAAATGAAGGATACAAAGGGGAACAGGTTTCAAAAGCAAAGACAGTACTGAAAAGAAATTGCATTTCTATTTCCAATTAATACAGATATATCACTACTATATCAGAATACAAATTTTCTCTCCCATTTTGAGCTTGGACTTAAGCTGCTTTAATTCCAAACAAATTTAGGCTGGTGTTGTTAAGAGTGCAGTTCAGAACAGTCAATGATGTACATAAAAGATCAAAGTCAAACAAAACAACTAATGGAATTGTTTTTGCATGATTATTTTTCTTGATCAGGTATAGGATATGATTTACAGATAGGAAAGTAGTACACTAAGCTTCCTTCCTTATTTAATTTTCATTAAAAAATTATTCAAGCCATGTTGCCTATTTTTTAAAGTATTATTTGTTCCCAGTTTCAGGGGTGCATAAAGAAGAGAGATGTTCAGCAATTCATCCAGTTTATAAACTGTGGAATAGCCACATGCATAAACAATCTTTTTTAATGCTGTTAAAAAAGGTTTCATATCTTTTCACCTCTATAAAAATGTGAGATAGAAAATGTCACAGGAATGTGGTTATATTTAGATTTAATTCTCCGAATTAATAGTTAATTAGAAGTTAATTCTCATCTCCAACTAGACACGGTGTTATCCAAAGTTCTTGATCTCTAGATCCATTATTTCCTCTTGTCAATGTACCTTTAAAAAATTAAATTAAATTAAAGAATGTTCTCATTTTTCTAGCTACCTGAAAATTTGAGATGTTCCCAAGGTCATTTAAATAAATGAGAGGTACTTTTTCATGTTAACTCAATACAAAAGCACTCTAGATTAATTTATGATGTGAAAACATTTGACTGGATGCCTGCAGATATGGGAAACTGATCTTTTCTGGCAACTGGCAAAGTTAAATAAGGATGTCCCTTTATCAGTAGTTATGCACCCTAACTAGAGAACAGAGCAATGCCTGACCCACTCATGCTCCGAGTTAATCACTGTGGTCAGCTTTCTAGGCATTTTTTCAAGTTACAAGTTCACCACATAGGACTTGCCTCTTTTGGCTTTATCTACTTCCAACACAAGGACAATAATGTTCTTTGACTTTACCATTTTATGCTGAAAGTTTGAAGATTCCAGAACTTGGAGACGTTGCTTTGAAATACAGGTCTGAGATCCACTGACACAAGTTTTTCCAATGACAGTTAAGGGTAAATACAGGATACTTTAAGATAAATATAGGAACTGTGTAGTCAAGTGTGGAATCTCTGCTGTTTTCCAAAATGCAGTTGTCTGTTTGTACCACAGTGGTTTATTTTATTAAAATGGAAAATATTTCCTGAGAGTCTATTATGGTGTTTTCTTATTTATAAAAAAATCATATTAACCTGCATTGTTTAGGGGGAAGATGTAATAGTTCAGGTAAATGAAGGAGGGAGTATACAAATATGCAGTCCTCTTGCCTGTAGTTTGAAACAGACAAGTTTTAAGTCATAATCTGAGCTTTGTAGCTCTTACGTCAAGGTTAGGTTAGGGGAACCATGAGTTTTCTAAATCCTGCTAAACTATTATTCATCACTATTGCTAAGAGTGGCTAGAGTTGATCAGAATGTGAATTTATCAACATTTGGACCCTCTCCCCCAAACCTACTTTATTGATTAGTATTACACCGAAAGAAGTAGAGTGGCCAACTCTCCTGTATTTCCCAGGAACTCCCATATTTTAGCTAGTTTTTCAGGGTCCTCCCAGCTCCCATATACCTCTTCCATTTCACCCAGATATTTAGAAGGACAGCCTCACTTTGTGCTCATGTGTTTAAATGTTTGGGGAGAGAGGAAAAGGAGGAGGAGGAAGAGGAGGAGAAGAAGGAAACCATATTCCCATAAGCTTTTCATTCATTGCTAATATTGTGCATATATGAAATGAAATGTTGAGTCAGGTAAGCCATTCTTTCCCACTTCAAGTTGTATTGCAGTGTTTATTTCAGACAAAGCTGTTGCATCCTGATACTGAATATCTGTGTTTCTCCAGTTCTACTTCACCATCCTTCCAATCAGGCCCGTAGCCAGGATTTTGATTCGCGGGGTGCTGGGATTTTGCTTCGGGGGGGGGGGGGGGAGTCTGGGTGGGAGAGGATCTACCCTAGCAAACCTTTTGTATCATTATCCCAATACCCCCATGCATATGGGATATATTGAGCATGGTGATCAGATCATGATATGAATACACATAATAGTTTAAATAATAAATGTAGGGCCTTCTCGCGGACCACTCAAAGAATTTCGGGGGGGCCGAGGTGAAGTCCCTCAAGCCCCCCCCTCCCCGGCTACATGCCTACTTCCAATGCTCCCAAAGGTGACTCTTCTTAAACAAAAAGAGAATAAGGAGGAGAAGCAGAGTGGTGCTGCTGGGAAGCCTTTGTTTAAGAAAAAAAAAGAGTTTTGCTGACAAATAATGACTAATACATTATTTTGTTCAATATTATCAATTCCATGAACATGAATTGATGCCACACCACTATGAATTAGCAAAATGTGTCACTATTAAATCTCTTTTAAATTCATGACTTAATGTTACTCTTAACATCACTCTGGAGAGGTCCATCTTGCAACAAAATTTGACAGTTTGCAATGCCTCCTAGTTTCCATGATCCTATTCCAGTCCATCATCAAGAATAGGTGAGGTACTGCTGTTGCTGCCTTCTCCTCTTCTTCTGTGGGGAGTTAAATATGATTTAAATAAAGAAACCTCGAGGTTGGTAGGGGGTTGCACTGGATGACCCTTGTGCTTTCTTTTCACTCCATGCTGCTATGTCTTGTGGAAAGAAAAGAAAGCAATGTTCTATAAAGGCTTTAGTTCCAGTGTATATGTGCACAACTTTTCTTCATCTATAAGCTTGAAAAAAAGTGAAATTACACAGACGTAGGGAAAAAATAGAAGTGACAGAATTCTTCATCTAATCACAGAGTTTTGAATACAGTAGAGTTTCACTTATCCAATATAAATGGGCCGGCAGAATGTTGGATAAGCGAATATGTTGGATAATAAGGAGGGATTAAGGAAAAGTCTATTACACATCAAATTAGGTTATGATTTTACGAATTAAGCACCAAAACATCATGTTTAACAACAAATTTGACAGAAAAAGTAGTTCAATACGCAGTAATGCTATGTAGTAATTACTGAATTTACAAATTTAGCACCAAAATATCGTGATGTATTGAAAACATTGACTACAAAAATGCGTTGGATAATCCAGAACGTTGGATAAGTGAGACTCTACTGTACTTAGCTTTGAATAAGGATCTTATCAGATGGGCAAGGGGAAAGCAGGAAACAATGGGGGAAAGTGTGGGACAATGGAGGGAACCATCACGATCTGTTCCCTCCCATTAGGGTCTGTGTTTGTTCTTCCCACATTGCTTCCCTGTCTTTTCCCACTCCCTCTTTTCCCCTTCTTCAATGAGGAGTACCAACTCCTCTGGGCTCTGCTGCTGCAATGCTGCCTCAATGGAGCCCTATGGAGTCCGATCAGAAGTATTCCTGTGATGGGCTCCATAGGACTCTGTTCCAGCAGTGGAGAGAAGCGGAGAGAAGATGCTCCTCTGCCTGATAAGGCCCTGTGATTGCTTGATTTCTTCTTCGGGGCATTAAATTGATATAGCCATTTTCATTTCTTTCTCTCTCTCCTCGCTACCTCTGCCCTATCTCTCTTAAGATATTCCTCATTTTTAGCAGCTACATGTTAGGTGAGCATAATGCAGTCCATAACTCTCATCCAGTTTTCTACTCTTTTCTGAACATTCACTTCAATATTTAGTTGGCAAGTTGTAGCCATTGCACATGCAATTTATGTAAATCATGAAAAAAATATTTCTGCAAATCTCAGGTTTCTGCAAGCCTGCTCTTTCAACTACATGAACAATAAAACTCCCAACTTGAACTGAAGAAATTATTTTAAGAAGAATGCAATTGATATACTGCCTAGGAACAGATGGTTGTGTGACGTTATACCATAGATGCAAGTTAGCACATACACCCATGGTACAAGATTCACAACTATTTGTCTTCCAGGCACACACACCCATGGTATAAGATGCACAACTACCTGTCCTCCAAGCACATACACCCATGGTATAAGATTCACAACTACCCATCCTCCAGGCACACACCCATAATATAAGATTCACAAATACCTGTCCTCCAGGCTACATATATTCATATTAATATGAGGAAAATATTAATGACATAAAATAATACTAGAAATGCATATGAACTATATTTGATTTTCAAGGAAAAATATTAGAAAAATATTTGGAACATGAAGTTAAACACTTCAAAAAAAATGCCTAAATCAATAGGACCATCTAAAATAGACATGGACAAGCTTTGACCCTCCAGGTGTTTTGGACTTCAATTCTCAGAAATCATAGCCAGCTTACCAGCTGTTAGGAATTGTGGGAGTTGAAGTTCAGAACACCTGGAGGGCTAACGTTTTCCCATGCCTGGTAAAATATCTGAAACTCTGGAGCCCTCCAGAAAATGCCCTGCAGGACAATAGGTTTGTAACTATTTTAATATTGTAAAAAACAGTAGGTGTGTTTGTCATAGCAGTCCAAAATCCATTAGAATATGGAAGGTATTGTTTTCAGTAACTTGTCATTGACTAATTTGTCTATTTACATCAGAGATGTCCTTCTTACACTAATTATTTTTTAATCAATCTCAAGCATGGTGTTGGGTCCCATGAATATATAGAATGTAGCTCCAATTTCCTGTCTCTTTTGGCACCATAGAAATTAAATGTCCAGAAATGTTTCACAATTTTTTATTAATGAACTATGCATATGATTTGAAGTTAAACCAATAAAATAAATCTAATCCATGATGTTTTATTTTGTAAATATGTATGTGTGCTGTCCTACTTGGCTTTCCCTCTCTTGCTTATTTCCTGGTTGCTGTTCTTGGGAGGACTGTTCCATTGGCTCTCATTTTGGGGGTGGAGCTTGGGACTCCCCTGTAGGTTTGGATGGGATGGTTCAGCCTGGGAGCTAATCTCTAGAGGCCTTTTCCCCCTCCATTTGGCATTCCTGAGAAAAACCTCTTAGAGATAGGTCTTAGAATTTGGTCTGGGTTCTTTGACCTGGCAAATTCAAACAGGCAACATAAATCACGTACTTACCTTATGTACTTACCTTATAGTTCACCTCATAGTCATTATAGATAGTTCACCATAGTGGGTACTTACCACTTAAGTCATAGTTTAGGTACTTACCACATAGGTCATAGTTTAGGTACTTATCTCAAAGATAGCAAAGCTGATAGTTTACCTCATAGCTTATGTACTTACCATTATAGATAGTGCTTGTCATGGCCTTGTACTTACCTCATAGTTTTATTTCTTTATAATTTCAGCGATTTTACCTCATATTATTTCTAATACAGTAAAAGGACTGTTTTCTGTGTTCAATAAACATATTTTTGGTTATCTTTAACCAGCTTCAAGAGTGTTTTTTCTTTGGGGTTTCAGATATAAATAAAGGGTAAACCGAACGCCACTTGGGTAGCCAGACCTATAGATAGCCATTACCCCCAGCGTGCCTTCACAGTATGTCTTCTATCCTCTTTCTTTTCTACAGGAAGGTATCAATGATTACATACATTGGCAATTATTCAACCCTATTATGATGTTTGAAAAATAAAAAGTTCTTGGATTCCCTGAAGTTATTTATTCCTTTGTTCATTAGTTTTTTCCCATCAAGTACTTGTAGCCTTTAAATTCTATTTAGTTCTTACTATTTAGTTCTGAAACCTTCATTTAGGTTATACTATGTAACACATTGCAGAAGACATCCTATCTGTGTTCCAGTCCATCCTATGAAATGTATGATATAAGCTGAAATGCTTCAGGTTGTTCCAATAGCAATATTTAAAAGAAAGACTGCCTTCCTAGAGAGCATAAATGGTCATTACCATTGTTTTGTAAATGCCAGGAGGATCATCCAACTCAGAAATGAAATGTGAAAGGTGTAAGAGCAGCAGCAAACATTTTGATTCATCATCACCAGAGGAAATTAAAATAGCCTTTTTATGTTGGATGGAAACAATAACTTGTGACTGTAGTTGATTATTATATCCATATACAGAGATCGATCTTGATTTTTGAAGTGTAGAAAACCAACAGGGTTAATAATACAAGAACTGCATTTGAAAGGCCCTTCTAGTTCTGTTTTCCATCTCCAACAAAAACCAGGCAATGTGAAAAACAACTATTAATAAATATTAAAAAGGTATTAATTTATTTAAAACATTTTGCTAATTCTGATTATTGTTCTCCATAGTCACAACCTAAGAAGATTTCCTACACAGTTTTTAAAAAATCAGTAGTGTTTCATGAACCCTAGCTTGTGTGGTGCTTCATGAGGAGTCATGCAGAATGAAGAAATGTGGGAAAGTGGCATCATTTTTTAAATATTGTGTTTTTCATATTGTGATCTGAGTAGCAACAAGCCACTAAACAGAATTTAAATATTAGTTGTGTGTAGCTTATTTATATTTATTATGGTATATGACCTTCGAATTATGTATAAGAGTTTGTCAGACTTTTCAACTTATAACTATGGTGACTGTACACAAAGAAAAACCATATATGGATGCAATTCAAGGACTATTTAGATGGTAATACTGCCCTATACTGAGATAAACAAATGGTCCATCTATCCCAAAGTCTAAGATTTGTGCAAAAGTGGAGACCCTGCAAAGTGAATAATTGTTGAAAGTTCAATTATCTGATTTTCATTAACCAGTAAGATAAATAAGAATGCCTTGCAGCCTCCACCCACTCACCCATGATGATTTATTTCAGAAATGACCTGAAGGAAATTTCCCTCACTATACTTTTGGGAGGTGGGATGACTCATAGATAAACTATAATATTCTATTCATGTCTAATTGGAGGTGGAACTCATTATGTTTTCTAGAGCTTATGCTCATGTAAACTTGCTAAAAATGAAGAAAATGAAGCAGGAAAAACAAACGTGGGGTAGGAACCATTTCATGAAATCATTTCTCTTTGAATTTCTTGAACAGCTTCATGACTTTTGGACTGAATTTCATTTCTCATCAGTTGGTCCTAACTCAGCAGAATGTCATATATTTCTATGGGTAATTGTGAGTTTGACAAATCACTTGATTGACAAGATGCTTTTCTCAGTTTGTAGAATAGTGGGAAGAAACCACATTGGTACTAAATACTTGGATTCTCCAGGTTTTTTCCATAGCAATGTAAAGAAAATGGATTCCCTTTAATCAGCAAAGCAATAATCCACTATTAAAATACTGATATAATAACAAACATATATGAAACAAGTATACATTTGTGATTACTTCAGTATTGTAATAGTGGATTATTGCTTTACTTTTTCCATAGCAAT
Source organism: Anolis carolinensis (assembly GCF_035594765.1). NCBI lineage: Eukaryota > Metazoa > Chordata > Lepidosauria > Squamata > Anolidae > Anolis > Anolis carolinensis. The sequence continues at coordinate 69,162,026 of NC_085845.1, read as the reverse complement.
GGCAGTTATGCAGATCTTGCTCCAAAATGCTTTTTTAGAAAAACTATATTACTATAGGGAAAGGGAAATGTTTTCCCTTGACATTAAGTCTAGTTGTGTCTGACTGGAGGTTTGTGCTCATCTCCATTTCTAAGCCAAAAAGCTGAAACTGTCCGTAGACACCTCCAAAGTCATGTGGCCACTGGCATGACTGCATGGAGCGCCGTTACCTTCTCGCCGGAACCTATTGATCTACTCACATTGCATGTTTTTGAACTGCTAGGTTGGCAGAAGCTGGGGCTAACAGCAGGAGCTCACACTGCTCCCCAGATTTGAACCCCTGACCTTTCGACCAGCAAGTTCAGCAGCTCAGCTGTTTGACCCACTGCGCCACCAGGGGCTCCATCTGCTGCGAAACCAGTTGTATTACTATAGTCTGTCATTATTATTATTATTGTCCTTTTAGTCCAAGAGTGAGCATGTTCCAGAGTCCTCAAAGGTCATGTGCTGACATATTTTTATCCAAATGACTTGATTGCCCCATCATAGCCATCATTTTGATTGATCACAAAGACATCTTTTACTCTCAGTTGTTATTTTAAAGTTCATTTTTATTCATTGTGTCAGAAGCGAATTGAGAATACAGTTATAATGTATAAAAACCACAAAGTTAAAAACTTGGCATTATATTAAATGTCCTTTGACTAGAAGCTGGCCACTTGGAGTGCATCTAGTGTCTCTGTAAGAAGGTTCTCCGTTGTGCATGTGGTAGGACTCAGACTGCATTGTAGTAAGTGGTCTGTGGTTTCTCCACACTCGCATGTCGTGGACTCCATTTTTTAGCCCCATTCTTAAGACTGGCTCTGCATCTTGTGGTGCCAGATCACAGTCTTTTCAGCACCTTCCAAGTTGTCCAGTCTTCCGTTTACCCAGGAGGGAGTTTCTCATCTGGTATCAGCCACTGATTCAGGTTCAGGGTTTTAGCCTGCCACTTTTGGGCTCTCGCTTACTGAGGTCTTCCTACAAGTATCTCTGTAGACCTTAGAAAGCTATTTCTTGTTTTAAGGCATTGGCATACTGGCTGATATACAAACAAAGGATGGGCCGAAGATGTCAATGCCTTGGTCGTTTCATTACTGGCTGCTACTTCCCAATGGTTGTCAGGTGGTGTGATATCAGCTAAAGACTATAATTTCTCCAGTGGTGTAGGGTGTAGACATCCTGTGATAATGTAGCATGTCTCATTAAGAGCCACATCCACTGTTTTAATGTGTTGAGATTTATTCCACACTGGGCATGTGTACTCAGCAACAGACTAGCAAAGCACAAGAGCAGATGTCTTCACTGTGTTTGGTTGTGATCCCCAGGTCTGGTTGTGATCACCAGAAGCAACTTGCTATTTTAAGAAAGATTGAGATTTTCAACAGGGGGAAAATCAAAGCCCAATTTGCAATGGCCTAATTTCCACCCAATGACTGAGTTTTCCAACCACAGGGCACATAGGACAACCTCACAGGTGATCTCTGTGCTACATGATTTCCTCTCCCAATATCTGCACCAGTGGTTCCCAAGCTTTGGTCCTCCAGGTGTTTTGGACTTCATCTCCCAGAAATCTCAGTCATCTCACCAGCTGTTGGGAATTATGGGAGCTGAAGTTCAAAACACCCGGAGGTCCAAAATTGGGAACCATTGATCTACACAGATAAAAATATCTGTTTCCACCTGATAGATGCTAACACACAACATTCTTGATGGTTCACTTACAATGGAGATTTTTGGGTTTAAATCCATTTCAAAAATGGAAATGCCTATTTACTGTAAGCCGCTTTGAGTCTCCTAGGAGAGAAAGGCGGGGTAAAAGTAATGTAAATAAATAAAATAAATAAAAAAACCTTGCCTTTTACCCCAAGGTTTTACAGAAAATCCAAGCCTTTGGGCATGTGGCATTGCTTCTCTGGTTTTTTGTAGGAAGGAATTACTAGTGGGTGGAATTGTTTGGAGAGAGGTAAGTGTTCCCACCAGGAAGTGGTTTTTTTCTTGATTGAATTTTCTATGTGTATTTATTTATTTTAGAAGAGTTCATGTTTGCAGATACTTGCATGTCAGTGTGTCACTATTAGCATATCCCCATAGATGATGGGGTGAGGAAGGGGACCATCCAAAGCTGTGTGGCCAAAAATAATGTGAGCAATTGGAATAGGCAAGATGAGTTCACCAGGGGAAAATGTGTTGCCTGTTACGGTGATTTCACCATTGTGTGTTTGGCCTTAATAAGCAAGGTCAATGTGGATGAAGAAAATATGGTGGCAAACATTTTATTTTTGAATCAGTGTAGAAAAGCCCTTAGTAATGCACCATGTAATGAAATTGAAAAGGAAGTTTAATTTCAGCCAGTAACACTTTTTATGATACAAAGACTACAGTACCTCATGTTTTCCCAGGATGCTGGTATTAAGCGAGTTATTAAATAAAGAATGATGAACACACAGAGTGAAAATTGTTAATGATAGCTTTTTAGCTTTGCTTCCTTTCCTTCTTCATTAATGACAATTGCTTCACAGCCTTTTTCTAATGATGCAGGGTTAGGCTGGTATCCCCCAGAAAGACATGGCCCTCTTAGTTCAGCTGTATTAAGCAATCATGCAAGTGTGGCATGTAAGAGACTTACAGGACTAACATGCAAACTTGCCAACTTGTTAAACAATTTGCACATATGCCCGTTAGTCATTTATATTCTTGGAGAGGAGTGTTATTAACAAAACACATTTTCAGCTGTAGAGACTTCAATTCTTCATGCCATTAGAAGTCTAAGAATTGATTTAACCCAATGGTATAAGATCATATCCAGAGGACTGTTTGGTACCCACTGGGATTTAGGTCCAGGACTCCCCATGGATACCAAAATCCATGGATGTTCAAAACCTATTACATATACAATGACATAGTAAAATGGTTTCCCTTATACAAAATGACAACATTAAAATTTGCTTTTATGATTTAAAAAAAATATATTTTCAAGCCATTGATGATTTGGAAGGCCAACTGTATGTATGCATATTCATTCAAATTGAAAGGGAAAATTAGTAGGAAATAGTTAACAGTTCAATTAATTAGGAGTTTATCTTTCTCAGTAACAACAACAACAACAGCAACAACAACAACAAATAACGTATAACTTTATTTTAACCTGCTCTCTCTCTCTCTCTAAAGAGACTCAGGGCAGCTTCCAGAGACAGAGACAAAAATGGCAAACATTCAGTGCCATGTACTATGACAAAAATTGAAATAAAACAGAAAACATAAAACAGTTAAAAACAAACAGTTAAAATAAACCAGGATGACAACATAGGATAAAATATGAAGTCGATTGACCTCATAAATAGTACCACAAGATGATAAAATTTGTGTAAAAGTATAAAATATACACATGTAAAAATGTGGTTCTTCCAACAATTGATTAGCATTTTACTATTAGCACATTTCTACTGTCTTCTCATCTCTGACTCTCAATTCTATCAAATGCATAGGACTCTTCATATCCAGCTGATTTTATTGTGCTCCACTAGAGTGATTCCTCTTTAGTTCACTTTAATTTAGTCACATTTAGAAAGGTTTTTTTTAATTATTCTTGAAACACTGTTGCTTATAAAAATTATATTTCATGAGCTAATAATAAGTTTGGTATCTCTAATCTATTCAATGGGATCAACAGCTGAGGACAAATATCACAGTGAGCCTCTCAATGTGTCACAGATAAAACAGGTTGGTTTTTTTTAAAAAAAAATTGTCCCAGATTGACACATTTATTATTTACCTCAACTAATCCTCTCTTTTTGGATAGTATTGGACAGTATTTGATAGATGCTATATGTTTGTCACATTTTGGTGAACAGTACTGATCTGCTTCCTTCAGGCTTGTCAAGAAAGGGATGGGTTTGATGGAACTTTGAGAAGCAGTTCAATATTTTTCCATCTTCATAATCTCAGTTGGATTTGCAGTAAGCACTGTTAATAAAATTATTGTATACCTCTGTAGTTTCATTTTGAAGATAGACTGCTATTGGTGTTTGAAAAGGAATGATTTTCCAGAGAAAATTTAGTGAACTATATGGGTAATGTCCTGTGATTTTTCTATAGAGCAGTCTTTCTTAACATTTTTACCCTGTAGGAACCCTTGAAGTAGTTTTCAGGTCTCAGGGTCCTATACAGAACATATTATATCTACAACTTGGAAAAAGTGGGTTTTGTAATCATAATCTCTCATGGAACCCCTAGCATCTTCTACAGAATCTAAACTTAGAAGTAAAACAGGAAAGATGGGCAAATCTCAGCCACATCATACTTAGAATTCCAAATATATTTTCCTGTCTTATATGCATGTCAAGTGCAACCTTGGGGTAAAGGACCACTGTGGATGAAGTTAATCTTAATACTTTGATGTACACTGGTTGAAAACCTTATCTTGATACAAAATGGATGACAGCAAGGATTTCACTGTGGCAGATATTTCCCTTTTCTGGTTAGAAGCCTTAGTACTGTTTCTTACCAGGGTACCACATTATTCAAACCAAGAATGTATGCTGGTGACTACTTTACCTTTCACTTGATGTCTGGAACAGCAATAACAGAAGGAAAGCACCTGAACAAAAATAAGGGAGGGGTTGTTTGTTTCATTTTAAGTACATTTACAATCAGCCCTTTATGAGGCCCTGTGCAATCAATGAAAAAACTGTTTTAATACTCATTACAAAATTAGGAGGCACCAGTGAGTTGTTTCTAAAGTGTTTCTAAAATATCATAAATGTCTGATTTGTTACTGTGACAAAAGTAACAAATGATTCTTTACTATTTCGTTAAGCAATTGCACACGGAAGAAGGCTTCTGGGTCGCCTTTCTCACTCATTTTAGAGCTACTGGGGTAAAACTTGCTACAATGGTACAACTTGCTACAATATTATTAATTTTTTAGGTTTTTACAAAAGCAATTTTTTATTTTTGTTAAAAAAACTACAAGAGATATGCCCTTGAATTTCTCTACAATTACATAACATAACCAGGACATCATTCCCCCCAAGTTTTAGAAAGATTAGTGCACCTCCTAATTTTGCGGGAATTTTAATTTTTTTGTCAAAACAAATTAAACCTTTTTTTTAGCTGCTATAGCTGGATGGAGTGGAGTGGGGTTTGGTCGAGTGGGTGCCACACTTGGAGGACAAGTGTTTCCTGACTGAAACAACTTGTGGTGTGCTTTTTGGTTCAATGCATACAGATAGCACAGCAGCACCCCTTGAAAATGTGGCAAAAAAGGCTCATAGCATCGCAATAGCTCTTGAAAATTTGGCAAAAAGGCTTGTACCTGACTGAAACAACTTGTTGTGTGCTTTTTGGCTCAATGCACACAGATAGAACATCAGTAGCCCTTGAAAATGTTGCAAAACGGCTTATGCCTGACTGAAACAACTTGTTGTGTGGTGGTTGTTGGCTGTCAACACACACAAATAGGTCAGCAGTGCACTCAGTAGCCAAGTAGCCCTCAAAGATTTTCTAAAATGCAGAAAAAGATAAAACAATCATAAGGCAAAAGGTGCCCCCTCACCCCCAAAAAGAAGAAACAAAGAAGAAACAAAGCAAGTAAACAGTGCCTAGCCTGCCAGTGCCTAGTAATCTTGTGCATTTGTATAAAATCGCTACCCATTTCTGTTTGTTCCATTCTTATGGCCCCATTTCTGTGTCTGTCCACCACTTCCGAAACAGCTCCCATCCGAATGAGCTCTTTCGTTTCACCATCCAAATAAATGAATGCATTTGTCCCATTGGCGACAATGAGCAGGCTACCAGGCTCCCCTTCCACTCAGTTTAAGGGTAGAGGGGTGAAAACCACCACATGAAGGGCATATATACTACTTTAACCCCCCAACTCTTACTCTCATGTAAAAAAAAAACATTTAAAAATTATTGAGACATATATGATACCAACAGTGAAGAAATACATTTTTAAATAGCAATTTTTAATTCACAGTTTTTCACTTTCATGGGGGTCCTGTGCCCTTAACACCAGCAAATGTGGAGGGCTGAATGTATTTCTAACAATCACAAGCCATCAGGTTCATCTAGTATGTACTGAATTAAAGATTCCTATATCCAGCTGCACTTACTAAAACACCTGATGCTGAAATTAATGATTAGACACACTCATAGCTCCATCAATAATATTTTAATCCTTGTTTGGATACAGTTAAAGGTAAGCATTTAGATTAATTAATACTGCACTGTAATTCTCCTTATCTCTCTCTCACACACACAAACACACAGAAGGGAGAGGAAATTGATTTACTAATAACTTATATTTTGTAGAAAAAAATGAATGCATTTATTTTTAAATTGTCCAAGTTGGACATATCTATTTGCTGTTCCCAAAAATTTCATGCCACTGGTAAAGAAAGCGTTATTAATGGAAAGTGCAGATTCATGTAACATACATTGCATATTTTATGAATTTGTATAATATAATTACAGATCATAGGGCATGTCTGTTAAAATGTCAGCCTTCGTTTCCTGGCTTTGAGATAACTGGTGTTAATCCTGAAGAGTCCTTGTTTTTTATCTGTGATTTTTTTTCATATGTTTACAGCAGTTATGCAGGATTATGAAACCAGTGCCCTTGGACATTTGTCCCTGGGAGATTTAACAGCTGGGTTTGCTTTCGTGCCCAAAATACAAAAAAAAACTTTCTATATGTGAAAGCCACTGAAATACATTTGTGATTGTGTATGCCTGTCTATTTCATACAAATCTTCAGTGAAATCAGTTTTTTCTAATATTCTGTAGATAAAATGTGCATTTATACATACATACACAGTGATTATTGAAACAATAGTAGATTCTGAGGTAGCTTGGTGTTCAAAACATCTAAGCATGCTCAACAGTTTTGAGAACATCATCATTTTTTCCCATTAGTGTGTGTAATACCAGCTACTTTTAATTAAACCCATTTGTCCTTCTCATTACCTAAACTATTCCTTGTAATCTCCACTATTTATCTTCCTTACAAAGGTAGTCCTGTAGTTTTTACATGCAGGAAACCAAAAAGTCATAGAAATACAATCTAATATGGCAATTTCCTTTTTGTCAAAAATCTATCGTTGGATCAGGAAGTGGAAAATGAAACAAGCTTCTTATTTTTCTGCTGAAATGATGAGCAATGGAAAAAGCTATAACCTTTTTTTGTTATTTGCATTTCTCTGTTTTTAAAAATATGATGCCAAGATGAAATGCTTGCTGCCACATTAACATTTTTGTGCCCTACTCAAGAGTCACAGCGAAGACATACAGAGCATCAAGAGAATGAATAGTATTTTTTCTTGGTCTGTCCTCATCCTTTTGGAACCCTGTGCATGTATTTAATGTCAGATACACCTACTGCATGCAAACTGTAGATAGCGGCTGTGCATGAGACATGTGTGGCAAAGATAGCAATGCCTTCAGCTCTGGGGTGGCAAAGATAATAACCAGGCAAGCCTGATACATGCAATGCACTATGAGAAGAGATAAGAATGTTAATGAGGTCACTGAGCAATTGCACAACTTCTGAATAATGGGACATCAAGTTATGCAGATGGGCAGCTAAAGAAAGAGGGAAGAAAGGTTAAAAATAGGAGACAGGTTTTGTGTGAGTAATCCATCCTGTTAGAAAAGACCACTTGCTAATGTTAGGGTTATTAATTATAGTATTAGAGTGGAAATGAAGCCATTTTTATTGATGCCATCATTTTCTTTTCCATAAAGGGTTTAACACTCCCTCATGCTTTTACTCAAGACTGTGCGATTAAAATGTTCTGAAGGAGAGGATCAAGAAAGAAGTCATTCTATTCTAAATGTTGATGTTATAAACACTGCTGCCTGTGAGCAGACAAAGCCCTACAAATGTCATGTATTTAGGCAGTATGTGTCATATAGCTACTTCTTTCCAGAACCCATGATTTGTTTTCTCTCTCTTTTTGCACTTTCTGGATAATCCAGATGTATGGTCTTATGATATATAAACTTCTCTTCATTCTAAGAACATACTTGTAATAATAATAATAATAATAATAATAATAAGAAGAAGAAGAAGAAGAAGGAGGAGGAAGTGTGATCCAGTACAACAGCCAGCAGAGTGTCTGCTGTGGACTCATCTTGTTGTGTTTCAAACAATAATAATTGTATATTTCTGCCGCTTCTGTGGCTGTTCATTTGTATTTTGATTCTGTAGCCCACTTGTCAATGGATATTCAGAATCAGCAGCATCCACCGTGGTCCTTTTTATCCTGGGCGACGACTGAGCCAGTATAGACTTCATTTTGGTTTGTTTCTCCATAATGCTAATGGGTTAGGTGCTCTTAGTTCCACTCCTTAGCTGAGACCTCTCTGGCTTGGTTGGACCTGCCGATAGTTACACTACTGCCAGCAGAGCTCTCAGTCATCATTGGAGTAGTTAAGTCCCCCCCACCATGACAAGGTGGCACCAACTGCAAAAGGCCACCCTACTGGGATCTGCGCGCATCATCCAAAAATACATTATACAGATCTAAACGCTTGGGAAGTGTTCAACTTGTGATTTTGTGATACGAAATCCAGCATATCTATCTTGTTTGCTGTGTCATACTATGTCGTTGTGTCAATAATAATAATAATAATAATAATAATAACTCAAGTGATGTACATATAAAATACAAACAACAAAATACATAAATCAAATCTCTTCACTATAAAAATACATATATCAAAACACATCACTATAAATACATACAACAAAATACATGGCACAAAGATTAAAATACAGTGGCAATAGAATGTAAATTCAAACTCATGGTTTGAAGTTGACTGGGTAGGCTGCCAGAAGATATGGGACTTCAGTTATGTATTAAATTCTGACAGATCATTCAGCTGTCAAATCTCTTCCAGCAGGTAATTCCTCAGTCTTGGCTGATGAAAAGTTCCTGTGGGTGATGGTTGCCAATCAGGTTCTGGCTGGTTGGGGTAAGCATCCCCTGAAGGACCTCAGGGTCCTAAGGAGCTGATTTTATGGGAGAAGCAATCCTGTAGGTAATCCGGACCCTAACAATGTGATGTCTTTTTCTATAGGAAGGTAATAGGTTCCCTCATTAACTATATGCCTTCAACTATAATTCTGATAAATGACAGTCATAGTTGTAACTCCCACCTTCAATCCTACTTTACCAGGCATGAGCTGCATAGGGAGAAGGCGATCTATTCTGCCAGTGATTGGATGAATATTAGGTTTCCTCTGCCAGATGGGAGAGTAGGGCTATTTGCTGGCCCCCAGTGAAGAAGGCCTATGAGTAAGTAGTCTTGGCCAGGACTACTTGTGTAGGTCAGGGCTGGCTTATTTATTGACTGCAGACTCACAATCCCCACATTCAGGTTTGAATGCTTGTCCACCCTCCCACCCTAAAAACAGTGTACCTTGGAGGTCAGTAGGAATCCCCCCCCCTTTAGTGCAGGGAGAGGGGTTCACCTACCCTACACTGCTTAAGGATGGGAAATTGGCTAGGGTGGAGCCTTAAACAGGCTGTACTGGGGTGGAGTTTACATCTCAGTGTTCCCCTAAGACACCCTGTTTTGTTGAAGCCCCCTCCCCCCAACTTCTGTGTCTAGGCAACCAAAGTGGGAGTAAATGGGATTAGTCTTGGAGCTGTGTGTGAATTCTAGCCCCACTGAAGCCTTGTGGCTTGGGTTAAAATTCTCTAGGCAGCTTCACTCAGAGCAACTCCAGCAGAGGTGTGCTAAGGGGACTCAGGTGTCTTGCCCAAATTAGCTGAGGAGGAGGTCTCGGTGGACTAACTGTCTCAGATTATCCCATATCAAGTTCACCCCCTTTAACAAGTTTATTGCAGTACATAAAGAAAGTTTGAATAGGTAAGCTAACCTTAATAAAGTGGCCCATAGTTATTCCCATATTGTTGTCTGCTCTCATTATTTCAGTGGTGGGTGAGCAAAGCAGAACAAGAGAGATTACTTACAGATATAAGATTTTACACTATATTGAAAAATATTTTGAAATGGCCAAAAAATTTTTTTTGAGTATCAAGAAAACCTAATAAGAAAGATCCTACCTAGACTGACAAGAATTTTTTCATTTCAGGACTTATTCTCTGCAAAGTTTTCATGTGATTTTACATAAAGAATAGCATCTTCTGTGTAGGAAACAACATTTTCTGCACAAAAAATACATGTAGAAATATTGTTTTCCTCATGGAAAATGCAGCAGTTAGTAACTTCCTCTTCTAATCTGCAGGTTAAAAAGGAAGAATCTCAGGGTATGTAGTGCTGCCTTAAAACTATAATAATAATAATAATAATAATTTTATTCTTATATCCCGCCCCATCTCCCCGGAGGGACTCGGGGCGGCTTACATGGGGCCATGCCCAGACACGACAGCACAAATCAGATAAAACATTAAACCGAGCAGTAAAACTTCAACATGATTAAAAACAGTCATAAAAGTCAATATACACAATAATATTAAGATCCCGATTTGGGTCAAAAGATCCAGGCCAAGGTGCAAAGTAATATCAAGTTATCAGGGAGGGATAATTATGCAGCAGGTGTAATACTTAAAGTGCTGAATGAATCCTAAAAACAATCCAGAGGGTCTACTGCTTAATAGGTAAATAACATGATCCCACAAGGATCAGTCAACGAAGGCCTTCTGGAATAGCCAAGTTTTCAGGCTCTTCCTGAATGAGAGTAGGGTAGGGGCCTGCCTAATCTCCCTGGGGAGCGAGTTCCACAGCCGGGGGGCCACGGCGGAGAAGGCCCTCTCCCTCGTCCCCACCAACCGCAACTGCGAAGTTGGTGGAAGCGAGAGGAGGGCCTCCCCCGACGAGCGAAGAGGTCGTGCGGGTTCATAGGGGGAAATGCGGTCTCGAAGGTAGGTGGGTCCCAAACCGTTAAGGGCTTTGTAGGTGATAACCTGCACCTTGAATTGGGCTCGGAAAATAAATGGCAGCCAGTGGAGCTCTTTAAACAGCGGCGTTGAGCGCGTCCTGTAATCTGCCCCAGTTAGAAACCTGGCTGCCGATCGTTGTACTAGTTGTAGTTTCCGAGCCGTCTTCAAAGGCAGCCCCACGTAGAGCGCATTGCAGTAATCCAGTCTAGAGGTAACTAAGGCGTGGACCACCATGGTCAGATCTGACTTCTCGAGGTATGGTCGCAGCTGGCGCACAAGTTTTAGTTGTGCAAAGGCCCTCCCAGCCACGGCCGACACCTGGGCCTCAAGTGTCAGCGCAGTGTCCAGGAGGACCCCCAAGCTGCGGACCTGCGCCTTCAGGGGGAGTGCAACCCCGTCAAGCACAGGTTGCCACCCAATACCCCGATCAGACGTACGACTGACCTGGAGGACCTCTGTCTTGTCAGGATTGAGCCTCAGCTTGTTCGCCCTCATCCAGGCCAATACAGCGGCCAGACACTGGTCCAGTATCCGAGGGGCTTCCTTGGAATTAGGTGGAAAGGAGTAGTAGAGTTGGGTGTCATCCGCGTAGAGATGGCACCGCACTCCAAAACTCCGGATGACCTCACCCAGCGGTTTCATGTAGATATTAAAAAGCATGGGGGACAAAATGGAACCTTGCGGGACCCCACAGGTCAATGGCCAGGGGTCCGAGCAGGTGTCCCCCAGCTTCACCAACTGGGAACGGCCCTCTAGGAAGGACTGGAGCCACTGCAGAACAGTACCCCCAAGGCCCATCCCGGAGAGACGTCCCAGAAGGATACCATGGTCGATGGTATCGAAAGCCGCTGAGATGTCCAAGAGAACCAGCAGGGTCACACTCCCCCTGTCCAGCTCTCTGCGGAGGTCATCCACCAAGGCGACCAAAGCCGTCTCGGTACTGTAGCCAGGTCTGAAACCAGACTGCGATTGGTCCAGAAAATCCGTATCTTCCAAGAATCCCTGGAGCTGGGAAGCAACCACCCGCTCCAAGACCTTGCCCAAGAATGGAAGGTTAGAGATTGGTCTGTAGTTACTGAGGTTAGCCGGATCCAAGGAGGCTTTCTTCAAAACAGGCCTCACCACAGCTTGTTTTAGGCCAGATGGAAATATGCCCTGCTCCAAAGAGGCATTGATTATTCTCACAAACCAATCAACTAGCCCTCCACTGGCTTGTTTTAAGAGCCAAGATGGGCAAGGGTCAAGGGCACAGGTGGTCGCCCTCACCGCTCCAAGAATCTTGTCCACATCATCAGGCTGCACAAGCCTGATAAAACTATACATAAAACTATGTATATGTGGTTTTCCTCATTCATTATACTTGATTTTCTCTGCCCCTACCCCCTGCAAAAAAGAAAGAAAATCATACTCCGTGCATCTGGTGCTTGCTGGTTAATGTAGCATGTGGAACTAAACCTTCTAACATCACCATGTAACATCTCCAGGGCCTTCCTCCTGTTCATTCAAAGGGGATTGATCCTAGGACTCAGGTCTTGGCCCTGAAATTTTAGATCCTGGGAGATAGTTGAGCACAACCCTTGCTAACCTTAGATGCAAACTGAATAGCTGGAAGAAAATGAACATTGTTATGAGCTAATGATATTGTAATGTAAAGTATCTTGTAGAGGTGTGGTCTTCAATGATAAATTAAGACCCAATATTGTTGTTACTGTTGTTAGGTGCCTTCAAGTCATGATTGACTTGCAGTGACCTGGAATTTTCTTGGTTTGTTCTTCAAACTGAGAGATGTAACTTGCCCAAGATCACCCAGTTTCCTTGGCCAAGTGGGGACTTGAACTGTGGTCTCCCTGTGTTCTAGTCTAACACTCAAACCAGTATACTATGCTGGCTCAAGACCCTTTAGCTTCCCAAAATATATTTTCATAGTGGGTATAGAAATTACCAGGACTGATGTAATAAGAAGAGAAGAAAATATTTCTCCTTGGTGCTGGGAAAAGAAATTCCTGGAAATTGTGAACTCATTGACTTATGCTTTTAAGGAACGTGCATATGCCTTTGTTTCTTTTTCTCAAGAAGAAACAGAAAGGTGCATCTACACTGTAGAATTAATGTAGTCCAATGCTATGAAAACCTGAGATCTGTAGTTTGGCAAGGAATCAGTGCCCTTTGGTAGAGAAGGCTAAAGACCTTGTTAAACTACAACTTCCAGAATTCCGTGGCATTGAGCCACAATAGTTAAAGTACTAACAAACTGCATTAATGCCAAAGTGTAGATGCATCCTCTGTATATATTCAAATATACCAGATCACCTGAGTATCTAAGGAATTTGATAATTAAGGGAAGAACTCTTTCCTCTTGGGCCTACCTTTAAGAGTTGAAATCAGCACATTCAACAGGGCATAGAAAATAACTCTATTTAACAGCAAAGTAATTTAACTTTGAATGGAAAGCCACTGCTTAACTGCACCATGGTAGTACTCTATAAACTTTATTTCACTGAATGAAAATCCTGTGCTCCTTTCTGAACTGCCTTGGAACTAATTAATTTTCAGTGTATTCAACTGTATTAAAAGTGAATGTGATTACTGGCTGAAAACAACTAAAGTAGAGCATTTTTAATTTAAAACTCCAGAAAGAAGTAGCCAAAGTTTAACAGCATCTGAGCAAGTATATGTCTTATTTATGTAGGTAGTTTCCATTTCCATTAGCTGATAAATACGAAATAAAATGTGGAAAGACAGACGGAGTGAGTACTTTTCTAGGTTAGAGAAGAAATGGCAGCAAAATTGAATTGGTACCATCACCATAAAATCCTTGAATGGATAAAAATGCAGTAAGATAAAGCAACATATTCTTAGGCCAGTCTTAACTCTGCAGAAAGTCGCTGTTATTTTAACCCATTCACTCTTTGTATTGATTGGGTTTTCTGAATATGTAGTCAAACTATACAAGTAGGAGAAGCAAGACCCAAGAGGCAATCATGTATATCCATTATTTTTCAAATTTTATATTTTAGGGAAGTGATAGAATAATAGAATTGAAGAAACTTAAAGTTGGAAAGAATCACAAAGGCCATATAGTTCAACCCCCTACCATGCAGAAAACACTATTAAAGCACTGCCAAAAGATTTTCATTCTATCTCTGTTTTAAGACCTCCAAGTAAGAAGAATCTACCACCTTTAGGGGCAACAATTCCGCTGTTACCAGAAAACTCATTTTGGGATCGAATCTTTTTTTTTTGTATTTGAATCCATTGGCTAATGTCTTAATTTCTGGATCAACAGAAAACAAGCTTGCTACATCTTCTACATAACATCCCTTCAGATATTAAAAGATGGCTATTGCATTGCCTTTAACCTTTCTGTTCTCTAAGGTAAAATATCTATCTTCTAATGTCAATCCTTATAGGACTTAATTGCCTGAAATTTTGAAATCTTTGATTGTCCTGTTCATCCTTCTTTAAATATCCTCCCATTTGTTCTTCTAGAGATGTGGTTCTATAACATCCTTCTTGAGTTGTGGTTTTATTGCTAAATTTACTGTATTGGTAGGAATCTACAGCACTCCAGACAATATTGGAATACAATTCCAATCATTCCTTACTATTAGGTGTGTTGACTAGGACTGCTGGTTGTGAAGCTTTACAGTGAAGAAGGTTGATGGGCAGAAAATCAAGTTATTTGAATTGTGGTGCTGGAGAAGAATTCTATGACCAATAAATAGGTTCTAAAGCAAATAATGTCTGAAACCTCCTTAGAAGCCAAGATGAATCAACCTCAACTAAGATCATCGTACTTTGACTCTATCATGAAAAAACATGATTCACTAGAAAAGACAATAATGCTTGGTGCTGTAGAAATGTGGAAGACTGAATTCTAGATTACTAGATTATATCAAGGAAGACATGTTCCTGAATCTGCAAGACCAGAGAAGAGTGCTTGAGGGCTGGGTGTCTTGAATGTCTCTCATTAAATAAATACAGAAGGGCAGGGCCCCAACCACAAAATCCTTCTCAAAATATAAATAAAGAACATATGATAATGAAATAAATGTTCAGTCATTATAGATAATAACTGAGTAGTGATTAAGGACTATTTATTTATTTATTTATTTGCTGTATTTATATACCGGCTTTCTCAACCTTGAAGGGGACTCAGGGTGGTTCACAGCGTTGGCAACAATTCAATGCCCTCGATAAAAAACAGTATAAAGCATCAAAGTTGACCCTCCCCTAATAAAACATTAAACATTATTAAACACATCATGTAAAATACCATCATATATCACACAAATACATAGCCACTGTCCATAAGCAGTCCTGGGTCATTACACTTTCAACTTTCACATTAACTTTAAATATTCCTATGATGGGCCAAATGCCTGGTTCCACAGCCAGGTCTTTAGCTAATACATAGAATGTCACCAATAAAATGCATAAAACACTGCGGAAAATATAACAATATATTATACAAATATAACAGGAAAATTAAAATACCAGGCACTGCCTCAGAAAGAACATGTAAATATACAAGATCAAATCTAAATTTTCTATGGATAAATAAACTCCAGCTGTGAGTAAAGCAGAATAGCTGCTATTAAGATACTTACTCTAATGGGTGGTAAACGCAAACCAGATTGCTAATGAATAAACAATTTTGATTTGTAAAAGGAATCCAGATATCCATTCCCAGGACTTCTGTAGCCATTTTGTACAGGGTCTTCTTCAACAGGAATGTATCTGATATCAGATGGTCACATTATGCTATGGTTAAAGATTTCCCATAGTTTTCTCTCCCAGTCAGAGTCTCCCTTTCTTTATTTCCTTGTTGATAGTGTAGCAGCCAGAACAATATAGTTGTGTACTTAAGCGATATCTAGTGCAGTTAATGTAGCAGTCATAATATTTACTTCCTCACATTTTATACATAGGCATTTTGCTTTTTAATCTATGAAGACACCAACCATATTTTTCCTTTTCATCTTACAAGATGCAATCATCAGGAGCTTAAATTTTGGGGGGGAAATGCACAAAATATAGCACCCATCCTTTAAAACATTGCTATACTTGCTGGTAAAAATATTCCTAAGCTCAATTATAAGATTATGCTGCACTGATCCCGAGCTTTCAAATATATCATATCATTTTGCTTTCTTGCTTAAAATGTTACACAAAAAGCCATTAAAGCACTTTTTCTTGCTGGTTTCATTTTCTTCTTCTTCTGAAGCTTCTAATATACACCAAGTAGACCTCTGTGGAACCTGAAACCAGATCTTACAAAAATTATTCTTGTGGATTTACTGGCCATGAGGATTGGGAGATTCAGGTACATGTGGTGGCAGCTCTGAATGACATGCAGTAGTGACTATTATGCTTTGGATTAAATTATATATACAAATCAAGTACAACTCTGGCAGCAGAAACCTTACTGGCTTTTGATGTAATCAAGCTTGATGTGACCAATTCATAGACATTAGCTCTACTGCATTAAACCAGCTATGAAGTGCCAAGTACAGCATTAAAATATTCCAGGGGGAGTAGCCTAGAAATTGTATATGTCATGTCTTGAAGATTTGATCTGTTCTTTGAAGCAAGTGGAGGATGCATCAAAGCACAGTTAATGGGGTGCGTCCAGATGTGAACACAGATGAAGTCTGAAGACATGATACTCCACTGAGTAGATTGTGAGGAGTTTTCCCCTTAGTTTCTCCTTATCCTTGTGGTTCTTTATTGCTTCTATGTATTCTAAAAGTTCAAGAGGTGAACTAAAAAAACTGGGGAACAGTGGTGATGGTGGTGGGATATAGACTTCAAAATAAAATATAATTAAAAATAATCTCCTCACCTTCATTCAGCAAGAGATCCCAGTTGAATCTCAGGGCAGGAAAAGTCCCATCCTTTGGATTTCCTGCTTGCCCCTTTTTTGAAATGAGAATTAACATTAAAAACTCACTGGGTGGCTTTTTTTGTGTTGAAATAATTTATTTCTTGTTAGAGCAGTTCCCCGTGCTAATTAAGATGAATTGTTTCTAATTAACACAAACTTGGCATTTCAAGATTGGTTTGAAGACCACGTTCTAAATGTCTGCAGAGAAAACACAGCAATCAGCATCAGATAAACGATATTGATTCAGCAACTGTCTGGCTGGAAATGCTGGCTGTTCATTACTCATATCATTGTTCATATAATAAGCTTTCTGTGACAAAATGTTAAAATGAAAAATAATTTGATAACCAAGAGAATGGCTGGCAGCCGGATGCTAATAGGACTGTGCCTCCAAATAAACTTCCATCTATCTCCATAATGCTACTGTGCCAGTTTCCACTAGTTGTGTTCTTATAAAGTGAGTTTGATTGAAATAGAGACAAATGTATCATGAAGACTTCATAGAAACTCAGAGACTGGGTAGAAATGCCCTGATGCTTTTAACATGAAGGCAGTACAAAACTTTGATACAGGTGACTTTCATAACAATAAAGGGAGACAACTGTGGTTGGTTTTAGCCCATACTTTATGTGAAAGGTGTTGAATCTGATATGCAAAATTGAGTTATTACCTTGGAGAACTCTTTAAAATTTGGTCCAAATCTCTAGAACATATTCACTGTGTCACTGACATGTAACTATCAGCTGTCCCAGGGAGATTATTGGGATTGTTTCATGTTTTTTTTCTTGATAAAAACTCACTAAAATTTTCAAATATTTTCATATTCAGGATCGAAAGAATTAAGAATGAAAAAAATAGAAGACTGAATCTTTATCACCAAACATCTTGTCAATCACCCATTTGCATGTCTGCCCAGAAGTAAAAATGAGAAGCAGCATAGTGGGGAAATCCAGCTTAAGAACTTCTACTCAGAAGTTTTTTAAAAAAAGAATCAGATTATTCATGGGGATAAAATGGACAGCACAGAAAGTGCTCACAGCTTAACGATTCACACAGGCACGTACACAAACCCAGCTCTTTCAAATGATGTATTCATTCCCCCAACCCCATCCACTCCTCACAGAAAATACAAGCAAACCTTCTGATCCCATTTAGTTTTTGTTGACCTTTCCAGTCTCTCTGACCTTCAATCTACTATTGCTATCACCTTAGTGGTCTACAGCACAGGGAAGGTATTGGAGGAAAGAATGGGCTATGAGCCTGCATAGTGGCTGCTAATTTTATAAATGTTCAGATCCTGGACAAGCACTAGAAATCCCAACATAATCATTTATGAAAAATAGGGAAAACAGTTCTTCCCAATGCCTCCTATCTTTGTCTGCTGAATAGCGAGAACATTCTGACACATTCAGCAGTGACCCAGCCAGGAATATATTCAATGTCTAGTCACTAGATACGCAGCAATGAAGCACAATGCCCTTAAAAAACAGCAAATTTCCAAGTGAGGTATATTTCTTCTCACAACTAATTTTGATAGGTGAGAACTCATTACCAACCATTTCAATATATCAACAAATTCAAAGAAATTCTCTCTAAGGCTGCTATATTAAACATATGAATGGGGAAAGGAGGCTATGGTTAATCCACAAATTCATTTTGAATGCTCTTGAAATTCATTTTTCTCTCATTCTTCTATAGCCCTTCCTTAGTTTGCTTTGGGCACAGTGATAGTTTTCACTTTGGTTAATGCAACATCTGCAAGGGAAAAAATGAAGTTGCAACATATACATTGAAACTTTATGGAATGAAGTATGTTGCAAAGGACAAACTAGTCTCTGTTTCAACTTACCTCTGCATAGTTTTCATATTTCCATTTTAATACTATTTTCTTGCACACAGTGTTACTGTTTCTGGGTCACATTAACTTCAATTTTACAGTGTCTGAATTCTTTCTTGTTTTTCTAGTCCCTGTGCCTGTTCTTGTATTGATGATATATAAACATTTATTTGAAGATTTGATTTTATGTGTGTATCAAGGGTTCCCATTTCTTATGAAGAATATTTTTCAAATGATAGTGGCTGTCACATTCCAATTATTTTATGAAATCTTAAATATGTATGTGGCAATATACAGTACAGACAGGACCCAACTTATGAACAAGATGGTTCTGTAGGCTTGGATGTTCTCCTGGATTCATCGCTGAGCCTGGAACCCCAAGGTCTCGGCAGTAACCAGGGGAGCATTTGCACAATTAAAACTTGTGTGCCAGTTGTGCCTGTACCTTGGGAAGTTGGACTTGGTCATGGTGGTCCACACTCATTACATCTCTCCTAAATTAATGCAACACGCTCTAGGTGGGATTGCCTTTGAAGATGGCCCGGAAGATCTAACTAGTCGAATGGGCAGTGGCCAGATTTGTAACTGGAGCAGTATACAGGGAGCATATTACTCCTCTGTTGTGTCAACTCCACTGGCTGCCAATATGCAACCAAGCCCAATTTGAAGTACTGGCTGTGACCCATAAAGCCCTAAACATTTCTGGTCCAACTTACCTGTCTGAATGCATCTCCACTTATAAGCCTACTAGAACTTTAAGATTATCTGGGAAGGCCCTGCTCTCAGTCCCACCTTCTTTGCAAGCACGATTGGTGGGGAGGAGAGAGAGGGCCTTCTCAGTGGTGGCTCCTCAGCTGTGGAACTGCCTCCCCAGCAACATCAGGCAGGCTCCATCCCTTCTGGGTTTTAGAAAAAAATTGAAGATCTGGCTCTGCGCACAAGCATTTAAAGAAGAAGTTTCTACAGCTTTGACACAGTCTGGGTTAAGGGTTATGAGCAAGGTTTTTGGATGAATGGAACTATGCACTTTATATGCTTTTAAATTTTGTACACTGTTTTGTGTGTATTATCTCTTAATGTTAATAGTTTTAACTGTTTTTATGCTTTATTGTTTCACTGGTTTTTATCGACATTGAATTTTTGCCAGATTTGTAAGCCACCTTGAGTCCCTTCGGGTGAAAAAGGCGGGATAAAAGTGAAGTAAATAAATAAATAAATAAATTCATGAATCTTTGGCAGTTGAGGACTTTCATTGTTTATTCCAATATCCACCATAATATCATAGTGGTTACAGCTCAATCTGTTACCCTTTAAGTCAGGGATGAAAATCATGCAGATAATGTTACTAGAGTACAAAATTCTGTACTCCTAATAAGTCTTTATTACAAAACGTGACAAGTTGAAAGCTGATTCTTTCTCCGCCAGGAATAACTCAATGATACCAGTTAGCCCTAGTATTTATTTATAAATTGCTTTAATTATTAAATTGCTTTTCTCCTAATATCAGTCAGAAATCAGCTCACAACATAAATTAACTGCAACATAGCTAAAAGCCAATCATAATAGTAAACACCCCTGCCACACAACGAAATTATCCTATTACAAACAGCACTAATTTAAAAACAATTTTAAAGAATTTCAAATATAACAATGAAGATAAAAATAGAGCACCCATCTCTGTTGATCCAATATTTCTTCACATCTAGCTAGATATACAATGAAAAGTGATTATAAATTCATGTGTAAAGTCAAAACAATTATTTTCTCATGCCGGTACCTAAATGCACATACTCAGACGTAGACACTGTCAGGGTTAACATTTTAAGCAGTTTGATTAGATGCCAATGTCTTTTATGATTGAACTTTGAACAGCAACCTAAAGTAACTCAGAAACAAGGATGCAGTACTAAAATGTAACCAAAAGACAAAAGGTTGTCCAGAAGGCAAAACTGTGTCGAAGTAGAGCACTATGAAAGCAGGAGATTGTTTTGTATTTCTTTCTGATGGGAAGGAGGCAATGTCTAAATGACTGGAGTCTCCCTCGGCTCACCTCTTTGGCAACATGTTGGTGGTGGGCATCGACCTTGGCTTCCAGAGCTGCTATGTGGCAGTGGCCCGGGCGGGGGGGGGGGGCATTGAGACCATCGCCAATGAATGCAGCTACCGCTGTACCCTGGCATGTATAGCTTTTGGACCTAAGAATTGTTCATTTGGGCCTTTCCATACAGCCATATAACCCAGAAATTCAAGGCAGATAATCCACAATATCTTCTTTGAAGTGGATTATTTGTGTTTACATTGCCATATAATCCAGTTCAATGTGGGTGTTATATAGCTGTGTGAAAAGGGCCCAAAGCCGAAAGCAGGCGACAACATGAGAAAATAGATGGCTTCATGACAACGATAAAAGTCATTTTGCATCTTATACAACCTATCCTTTTTTTAGCCTGGGCATAGGAGGAATATGAAAAAGTATTTTATTGTCATGAGCATTTGTGATCATGCCAATAGTGCCATGATCATGAGTAGAACATAGCCGAATATGGAGAAGTTGCAGCTGGAACTGGAAACTATATTTCTATTCTGCTTTTCTCTCATGACGGGAATTCAAGGAAACTTCCAATATTGTCTTGAAAATAGCAAACACAAACAAATGTCTTAAACATTAAACTAAAGTACTTTACAATGAAATTGAGTTTAAACAGTTTAAAGTTCTTCAATAATAATAAGATGTACAGTAGAGTCTCACTTATCCAACATTCGCTTATCCAACACATTTTTGTAGTTAATGTTTTCAATACATTGTAATATTTTGGTGCTAAATTCCAAAATACAGTAATTATTACGTAGCATTACTGCATATTGAACTACTTTTTCTGTCAAATTTATTGTATAACATGATGTTTTGGTGCTTAATTTGTAAAATCATAACCTAATTTGATGTTTAATAGGCTTCTCCTTAATCTCTCCTTATTATCCAACATATTCGCTTATCCAACGTTCTGCTGGCCCGTTTAGCTTGGATAAGTGAGATTCTACTGTATATGTCACAAAGTCTAGCTTATTCATTTTAAACATCTGTCCACACCAGCTAGCCTGAATGCAGATGTATTGTTAAGGTGTCATATGTTTGATAAGCTTATTAAGAATTAAGGCAGACTGAAATTTATACTTGATGGTGATAAATGATAATAATAAATAAGAATACTTGGATGAAATTTTTCCTGTGAAAATTCCCATATGAATAAATTGGACCTGCACCTCCCAGATTATAGCTGGATGTATTCATTGGATTTTATATTTCTAAATATTCCAGTATAATTCTGGGCTCCAGAAATATATTAAATAGTTTAAAAGGCACAAATATGAATATTGAAATGAGTCTCTTGAGAGAACATATTTTCAGAAGTGTATATTTTGTCTAAGCCACAAACAGCAGGAAGCTGACATTTTTGGTGAGGTTTAATACAAGAAAAGTAATAGATTGGAAAAAGTAGAAATCTGATCAACCTTGTATTAAAATACAGTGGGATATATTTTTAAGGATGTAAAAATCTGTTTCATTTTGTTACATTTGCATTGCATTTCAACTCCAGCAACATTTTCATCTCTTCTAAATTTTGTGTCTTGATCTAAATGTCTTTCCTTTCACATATGAAAATGTATACATATATGGAAATGAACTATTTTGAATGTACATTTTAATGCATTTTGCTAATATATATACACACTTTTGTATGCATTTCCCCACTGACTAAAGCGTGTTTGTATACATTTTTGAAATACATTCTTTTTTTCTCATGCAATAATTATATCCCATTTTTATGGTTTCCACTTGATAGGGAGAAATCAAAAGACGAGAGCACACTTTCATTAATCATCTTACAGATTACAAAAGAGATTCAGCTATCAAAAATATATGGTTAATTGAAAATTCTTTTCAATCTCTACCTGTAAACCTGCATCAGATCACGTTGCAAGTGACTACAAAGTAGCTATGCAAGTCTACATTTATTTCATATTCATGCACGAGAACAAAAAGAAGGAAATGAATCAAAAGTTTTTCCCCTCTGCTGGGTGAAACTTTAAGTGTTTTTGCACATTTTCAAATTATTTTTTTCCATTTCAGGAGGCAGAGAGTTTTGATATCAAAGAGCATCTAGACCAGTGGTTCTCAACCTGTGAGTCCCCATATGTTTTGATTGTCAACTCCCAGAAATACTAACGGCTGGTAAACTGGCTGGGATTTCTGGGAATTGTAAGCCAAAACACCTGGGAACCCACAGGTTGAGAACCACTGATCTAGACCTTTTAAGATGCACCTTCTTGTCAGAAATCATAAATGTTAAGAATATTATTTGCATCCTCAATATTCTTAATTTACCGATGAATTATTAACAGCTATATATTAAAGGACTCTAATTCTCTTTGTTATTTCATTTTACCACTCCCCACATTTCCATGCAATGTGATAAAATAAAAAAATATGTTCCAAATAAAATAAAATAATATTTTTATTACATAACTAATGTATAGGGTGTAAGCCAAGCAAAATTTTAGTGCTGAGATTTTTTTTTTAAAAAAACAGGTTAATAGTAACAAAAAGACTTCCAAACATACTGCATTACAAACCAAATTTGAAAGTATTCCTAAAACAGTGAATGTGAATTTCTGAACAAGTAAAACACTTGATTAAATCCAAACAAAGATTATGTCAGACTTCAGATTTTTCATTTGGTAGCGCTCCAATTTATTTTCCTTGCTGTTACTCCAGAATGTTTTTTTTTAGTTCTTTTGTATCTTACTTTTTCTTCTCCCAGGGAAAGTTCATGTGGCACAGCACTTGGAAACCCATTCTGATAACTTACTTTAAAAAAAAACCCACAAAATTCCTTGTATGTCCAAATGCTTTAAAAATCTGGAATTGTTTTGAAGCCTCTATTCACTGATGCTTTAAAATTGCAGATTGTAATTCATAGGAAAGAAAAACAGTTATCATACAATATTCACTTTCAGGTTAAAGTTGGATAATCCTGAAATGCACTGAATCAGGCTTTGATTTCAAAAGCTCAGTCCAGACACATAACGGTGTGATAATCCCTCCCATTCACCATGCACCAAAAGAAACACAGTGTTCACTCTTCATACATACAATGGTTGCATTTGTATGATTTTTCCCATTTTAAAAGGTCTCAACATAAAGTACTCAATTCTCATCTCTCTTTGGATGCATGCTGAAGTCAATGAGCACCCAGAAACTATAATGTTTTACTGGGAAGTGTTTCCTGAATCAGCTAAGTGAGATGCCCTTAGAACAAGGGTTAGGCATTTGGTTCCTCGGATGTTTTAGGCACAATCCCTCTTGTCTGGCTATTGACTAGGCGTTCTTGGAACTGAAATCCAGTCATCTGGAAGGCAAAAAGTTCCCAGCTACTGCTATAAAGATATAGTCTTTACAGATGCTGTTTCATCACACAAATAATGAAACCTATGTTCATTATCAGAACTGACTCCATGAAACAATTTTATGTGGAAAAGGCTTTAGACTGTAGTCAGATGAATCATGGCTGTTCTGTATGTTGTGGGCATTGTATTTATTGCTGGTGCCACACCTTTTCTTCCCATTAGTGTTCAGCATAGAAAAATGCAGGAAGATGTTCTTCCCATGTTCCTTCCCTGATACAACAACTGTTAAATATTGGGGCCATATTGATTCCACCAAGGACCTTGGAGAGCCAACTACCCAAATGGTTTTGCTTCTAAATGCCCTCTTCCTCATAGTGGGAGTGGGAGGCTACCTCCCCATGATTGTTAGTCTCTCTGAGTCATTTGCCACCTAGGAAAGAACTTTCTCCAACAAGTGAAAATCAGTCTGTTTGAAAAAGACTTCTATGTCTCTAGGGGTGGGGTGGGGTGGGTGGGAGAATGTGACAAAAATTCATCATATGCACTGTTTGGTGTCATTTGGGGACCACATTCAATCTTAAATTCACATTTCCCCCAATGTTGTGCTGTAAATATGATCTTGTTGAAGTAAGTGGCATTCTAACATATTTTTCTTTCTCTAGTTCCATTGTGTACTGCACCCCAAAGTAGTTGGAACAGTCTGTTTCTCATCCATGTGAGTTTTAGAGTGATTCATTCTTAAAACTTATATCTTGGATTTCTGCACCAATTTACAATTTTTAAACAAACACACTTTTAAAATGTATTTCCAAATGCATATTGACATGTATTTATCTTAAAATATATACGTTTGTATACATTCTTACCTAAAACAGACATTTTCTATTATTTTTATACTATTTGGGAGACACATCTAGAAAAATTTGAAAAATGCCAAAGTTGAAGGTTAGTAAAGTTTCCATGTGCATATTAGTTCAGTGCAAATAATACTGGCCCCCATATGAAATGTGAACGTTCCTACTTAACAAAGATATTATTGTGAGCCTATGTTCATTCAGGCCTAAACCCAATGTGAACAGACACTTCCTTTCAAAGATCTAATTTGCTGATTTATGATTGTGTTGATTTATGATGGTGACTTAAGCTATGTCAACACAAGAATTTTTCAAAAACTTCACTATAATATGGTATTGTCCATATTCAAATAACGATAGAATTACTCTCTCTCTCTCTCTCTCTCTCTCTCTCTCTCTCTCTCTCTCTCTATATATATATATATATATATATATATATATATATATATATATAGTAGGGTTGTGCAATCTATTAAAAATGGTTCAAAAATTATTACAAAACTGGGGGCACTGGCGCTTCATTTCTAAAGTGTTCCTAAAGTATACTTACTGAAAAAATTGTTACTATAACAAGAGTAACGAAATTTCATTACTCTTTCGTCACAGTAATTGAGCAAAAATTTCTATAATTGGGGAAAATTTGGGGGTTCCTTTCTCTTTCATTTTTAAAGCTATTGGGATGAAACTTGCTACAATGGTAGAACACATTTATCACTGTTAGCCCAGCAAATTTCATTTATCTACAGATTTTTGGGGAATTTTCAAAGTTTTTTTAATTTTAAAAACTACAAGAGCTATCTCTTTGAATTTTCTATGCAGTGACAGGCGATATCAGATCATTCGCCTCAACTTTCAGAAATATTCATACATCTACTGATTTTAGGGATTTTAAAAAAAGGTTTAGATAGAAACATTTTTTTAAAAGCCATAACAGCTGTCTCATTGAATCTCTCTCATATTAATCAATAGAAACCAATATTAACCAATTCTACATTTTCATAGAATCCTAGTTGCAGGGGACTTCCAAGAGCCTTCTAGTCCAATCCCCTTTTTGCAGGCAGAAGAGCACCATCAAAACTCTACTGACATATAGGTATTTCTTCCCAGCTTAGCACAGAGATTTGCTTACTAGAAGTATCCATCAGTCCCCCTCTTTGCAGATTCAACCATTCATTGGAATTCTCGCTGGCTTCTGTTAAAGGTAAAGGTGTCTGACTCATCTCCATTTCTAAGCTGAAGAGCCGGTGTTGTCCATAGACACTTCCAAGGTCATTTAGCTGGCATGACTGCATGGAGCACCGCTACCTTCCTACCAGAGCGGTACCTATTATTTACGCACATTTTCATGTTTTCAAACTGCTAGGGTGGCAGAAGCTGGAGCTAATAGCGGGAGCTCACTCCACTCCCCAGATTCGAACTGCTGACCTTTCAATCAGCAAGTCCAGCAGCTTAACCCACTATGTCACCGGGGGCTCCTGGCTGCTGTTAGGGAGGACAAGTCTCTCTCTCTTCTACCCTGATTGGTGTTTTCTGATCTTGATGCATTCTGGGAAATGTATTTTAGGGTAGGGCCTTTTGAATTGTCTGGCATAAGGCTTCTCCCTTCCCCAACTACATTTCCCAGAAAACACTGTTCCCTCTATTCCCTTCTCATAATGGTAAGAGAGAGGCCATTAATTTACAGAACAAAGGCAAGGCAGGCACTAAGGTAGCCTTTTTGGCTTTGCTTTTTAGCTTTGTTTCTTTGCACTGTATATAAAACTGACTTTGGGAGCCTTTTGAGGTTTGCAAAACTAAAACAAAAATGAAAAAGTATAGGGTAAGTTTCAATGTCTTAATTTTTTGGTGCAGATTATGTATGTGCATCAGATATTGCATCATAAGTACGAATCATATGAAACTGATTCGACTTACGATGCTTTCTGATTTTTCTCATGCCTAATAAATAGCTTAAGCATTAATTCCCCAGCTTTTTTAGGGTCTTCATTCCCCCCCCCCCTTAGTTTGGGAACACTGAAAAAAACCTAAATCCATGTTTTCTCAAAAAAGTGTTCCAGTGAATCAATAGGAACTTTTATTATTATTATTATATTTATTTATGCCTCGCTTTATCTCCCCAAAGGGGACTCTTTTGAGACTGAGGGAATGCGACCCACAGAGTTTCCAAGGCCAAATGGAAATTTAAACATGTTTTCTAGTATCCAGGTCAAACACTCTAACCACTATACCACAGTGCAGCTGCCTTGCCAGCATAACCATAGCTGATAAATACTTGGAGTTGCTATCCATTAAAGATCTGGAGGACTGCATGATTCCACTGCTAATTTAGGCCAATGGCTATTAGTTAGGATAGCGATATGTATCACCTCTTGAATCAGAGATATAAAACCTATTGCTAGGAAATATAAAACAGAGAATGCATTTGCAGTAGAATCCTTCTTTCCAGACGCAACTGATTAGACAGTATTTTAACAGGATACTAGGCTAGATTGACCTCTGTCCCAGCTCTTCTTACATTTTTTTGTTGAGCCCATCTAGTGAGGAGAATGTTCCTCAGCCATGATAAAAATCAAATAAATTAGACCAAGATGGAGATTCATTACAGATGATTAGGCATCAGAAATATTATAATACAGAATTGACAGAATTGTCTAGGGGAAGAAGCCTATGGCCTCTCCGATCTTGACATTGCTATCCATTGTACTGATGCTCTCTGGCTTAAAACACATAGTATGTGTCTAGGTTCTTAAATGGCGGGGTTTCTGTATCTGTATAACCTGCCTTAGAGCCACTATATTCCCCCATTTATTGTCAATCACATAGAATTAGGATAGCAATTTTTCAAGGAGATTTTCACATCGCATGCACCAATTTAACCATCTGTCAGTGTTACTGAAAGAAAGCATCTGCCTAACTGAATTCTGACACATGAAATGCAGTAGAAGTCATTCTAACTTTACTTTTCCCCACCTTTTACTTTTTTCAGGTCATAGCCACCTTTACTTTTATAATAATAACTGGTTTTCTGACCCATGAAAATTTTCAGCTTGGCATTTTGGTCTCCGTATGGTAGTTTTTCAAACCTTCTTGTGTGTAGCTCTTCCTGCTCCAGCTTGTGACATTTTAGATAACAATGTGGTTGCTCTGTATTTATGGGTCAGTCATAATTTCTTTGGATTTTATATTCAGAATTGGGAGAGTGAAATTCTCTTCTGTACTCAGATGGAAATGATTCATAAAGCTCTTAATAAGATGTAGCCATTGCATAGCTACACTCTGATTGTAAACTACTTTCCAACTTCTTTCTCCATGAAAAGCTGGGACTCTTTTTTTTATATAGGTTTTAGGATCAACAAAATGTATTTTCTGTACCATCCCAGACCCTACAGTCCTTTTTCAGAAACAGAGGAAGACAAACCAGTTTCAGGTGGAACTCTCTCCCCAAGAATGTGGTGGAGGCTCCTTCTTTGGAAGCTTTTAAACAGAGGCTGGATGGCCATCTGTCGGGGGTGCTTTGAATGCGATTTCCTGCTTCTAGGCAGGGGGTTGGACTGGATGGCCCATGAGGTCTCTTCCAACTCTACTATTCTATGATTCTAGGTAAGTTTAGATATAGAATATAGATGTCTCTAACACAGTGGTTCACAACCTAGGGTCCCAGAAGTTTTTGGCCTTTAACTCCTAGAAATCCCAGCCAGTTTACCAGCTGTTAGGATTTCTGGGAATTGAAGGCCAAAAAAATTGAGGGACCCCAGGTTGAGAACCACTGTTTTAAATGAATAAGCTGAACTTTGTGATATATAGATTTTATTAACTATTATTGAAGAAGTTTAAACTGTTTAAACTCAGTTTCATTGTACAGTACTTTAGTTTAATGTTTAAAACATTTGTTGGTGTTTGCTATTTTCAAAACAATATTGGAAGCTGCCTTGAATCCTCGTCATTCTGGTCCAGCTTACCTGTCCAAATGTATCTTCCAGCTTGAGCGTTAAGATCAGCCAGTTAGGTCCTTCTCTCAGTCCTGCCACCTTCACAGGTGCAATTGATGGGGATGAGAGACAGAGCTTTCTCTGTGGTGGTCCCATAGTTGTAGAACTCCCTTCCCATTGAGATTAAATCAGTCCCGTCACTCCTGGCAAACCAGTTTCAGGTAAGTTTAGATATAGAGTATAGATGTCTCTAACACAGTGGTTCTCAACCTGGGGTCCCCAGATATTTTTGGTCTTCAACTCCCAGAAATCCTAATAGCTAGTAAACTGGCTGAGATTTCTGGGAGTTGTAGGCCAAAAAAACTGAGGAAACCAGGTTGAGAACCACTGCATGTAAGGAAAATACAAGGGACATATTAATTTCTCCCTAACTGAGCTATCAGAAAATGGTTTACTGACTTTTTTTAGTAGGTTGATGTTATTTAAAGAATTTATGGCTGTAGATTTATTTTTATATAGCTGGCATTTATCTTTCTCTGCAAATGCATAGTCTAACAATATGTAAACTGCCCATCAGACTTACCAAAAAAGTAGCGGCTAAAGATCCTAAGTTACAAATCTATACCTGCAATACAGAATGCTAGCCATGATCTGGAATGAATTTGAAATGCAATCAACCTATAGGGTGTGTTTTTTTTTAAATGCATTTCCATTTTAATGTTTTAATTGTTTATTTTTAAAATTGGATATTTTTATTTTTATTTTTGTATTACTTGTAATTTGTATTGTCTGAAATATGTTGTTACTCGCCCTTGAGTTCCATTACCAGGAGAAAGATGGGATATAAATGAATAAAATTATTCTTATTTTTAGCTACTGTCTTCTTTCTTCTTCTTCTTCTCCTCCTCCTCTTCTTCTTCCTCCTCCTTCTTCCTCCTCCTCCTCCTCCTTCATCCTGGACTGCAATCCAGTATTTCTCACAGTTAGCTGTATTTGTTAGAACATCTGGAAGGCTACATGATTCCTACCTATTTTAAGATATGCATATTAAAAGAAGTACCAATATATACCCACAGGTACTATTCAAAAGTATAGATACTAAAGTACAACTATAATAACAATGATGATTTTATTCTTTTATATTTTGACTTCTTCCAGTAATGAGATGCAAGGCAGCACACAAATGATTAAAACCAATACAAAATAAAACCTCACAAAAGCATCATGCACATCATACACTATTTTGAAAGCAATTAAATGGAGTTACAATCATTCAGTGTCTATTAAAAGACAATATAAAATTTAACAAAACAGTGTAGTATACCAGTAATTTCCAAAAGTCAGTTCGTAAAAGCCTGATAAAATAAAAATGTTTTCAATTGCTGCCAAAGAGACTACAAGCAAAGAGCTGTCCTGGCATCCCGAAGAAGAAAGTTCAAAATTCTGGGAGCAACCCAAAGAAAACCTTTTGCCTTCTTGCCACCAAACAAACCTAAAATGGTAGTAGGATAGAAAGAAGATTTTAGAACTCTAGGTAGCTCAAATACATAGGCACATTCCTTGAGAATAAATTGAATCCCGGCCATAAATATTCTTTCAAATTGCTTCAAATTACTTCATTAAAAAGTGAATTGATGCTGCACAATGTCTGGTCTAAGGGATATGTATGGCATGCCAGCCAAGAAACATAGCCTTCTAGGTGGCCCGCCTTTGTGGTTGATACACTGCCATTTGTTTTAGTGTCTCTTCAAAATACATTAAAACTGGGCACGATGCAGAAAATATAATGCATTTTCAAAGTCCTACTGATTTCACTTGAGAATGTTAAGCATATTTTGCTTTGGATGGTGGCCATTTGGTGCATTTAGATGATAAAAGACATGGTAGTGATTTTTTTTACTCATGGTAGATTAGGGTGGATTGGTCTATTTCCATTACATGTCATGCCTGCATGTGTTCATTTCTAGAGCTGATGTATTCTTTTTGACAATGATTGATACACACACACACACACACACACACACACACACACACATGCAATCATATAAAAATCCTCACAAACTATTATATTTAAATCTGTTGATTTCAATCAAATTTCTCATAAAATATATTTTTCTAAATAGTCTTACATTTGCATCTATAATAATATTGCTTTTATAAGATATGCATTTCAGTACATTTCTTGAGCTTAGAAGTATATAACAAAATTTGGAAAAGGGTCAAGGGAACAAGGGAGAGGGCCTTTTCTGCTGTGGCCCCCCAATTGTGGAATTCTCTGCCCGCTGAGATTAGGCAAGCCCCCACACTAGCAGCCTTCAAGAAAGACTTGAAAACATGGCTCTTTCGCTGTGCTTTTGGAGAGTAACCATTTTATATTTCTTTTCCGTTGCTCCCTCTAATATCTATCCTCCAGAATACCCCACTCCCTTATGACCCTGTGGTTTTTATTTTTATGTCTTTCTCACCCCGAGTTTTAACTTAATGTTCATGTGGTCTGCCCTTGTTTTCATTGTCTCCTTGTTTTATTTTGTAATGGATATTATTATTTATTGCATTGCTTATTGTATTGTGATGTGCTGTTCTTTTATATGCTGTTTACATTGTATTATTTTGGGCATGGCCCCATGTAAGCCGCCCCGAGTCCCCGTTGGGGAGATGGTGGTGAGGTATAAATAAAGTTTTATTATTATTATTTTATTATTAAATCCAAACTTCAACATCATCCCATGGCTCCCATATTAACAGGGATGTCCCTTATTTAAGTACCAGAAATCTTTTCCTATATATGCATGGTAAGGGACATCATCAGCATTTTCAAACAGATATTTAACTCACACATTATACTTCTAATGATGCATTTCTGTTATAAGTATGCTCATTCTCCCTGCTATAGGTTTAGTATTCTCAGCTTGACGGTTGCAAAACCCTTTCTGTCCTAATGTCTTCTGACCTGTTGTCATCTGATTTCCAAGAGCTTCCTGTAGAATTTGAGTTCTTGCAAGAGACAAGAATAATCATGCTCACATTCAAAGAGATCCTCTTCCTCAGAAGACAAAGAAAACTTGTCACAGCTGGGTCTTCCTCCAATAGTTCAGCCTGATAAATAGTCAATTCTTCCTCCACTTCAGTCTGAGGGACAGTAGAGTCTTCCAGCTCCCATTTTGCTGCATTGGAGGAGGATTCGGTTGACCATCATGAAAGAAGACCATTTCAGCAAGAAGGGGAGCTGAAGGTGAACCCTTCAAGCCCTCCTGAGAGAAGAGAATTTATGCATATGACACAGACCATCAGACACAACAAAAGGCTACATATCCACAGCTGAGATATGTGTTCTTTAAATACTGTGGATAAGGACAGACTTTCCCCTGTTTAGTTACTGAAAGCAAACTTTTCATTCAGTTCTTAAAGGCCTGACAACCTGACCCTGCTAGTGTATGTCTTGGATTTTTGACCACCTCACTTTTTCCTTACTTGAAGTTTGTTCTGATTTATGACTTCGTGACCTCAGATACTTTGGTGCTACAGTTTCTTCCTGAGTGTTAAGGCTGGGCATTGTGAGACTCGAGATGGACCTTTTATATAGCCCAACTCACACATCACAGTTTTCATAGAATCATATAATCATAGAATAGTAGAGTTGGAAGAGACCTCATGGGCCATCCAGTCCAACCCCCTGCCAAGAAGCAGGAAATCGCATTCAAAGCACCCCCGACAGATGGCCATCCAGCCTCTGTTTAAAAGCCTCCAAGGAAGGAGCCTCCACCACAGTCTGGGGGAGAGAGTTCCACTGCCGAACAGCCCTCACAGTGAGGAAGTTCTTCCTAATGTTCAGGTGGAATCTCCTTTCCTGTAGTTTGAAGCCATTGTTCCGTGTCCTAGTCTGCAGGGCAGCAGAAAACAAGCTTGCTCCCTCATCCCTATGACTTTTAATTGTTCCTTACTGATATTTTGAAAATCTGGAAGTCCTACAAGTTGTGTGTGTGTATGTCAGAGAGAGAGAGAAAGTGAGGTCAGAAAGTGTGCATAAGGTCAGTTCTCTTTGATCTGCACACTAAATATTCAAGGATCACTAGGTCAGACAAAGGATTCCCATCATATTGAATCTGCAAGATATATTGACTCTGCAAGATTTTCCTTACTGGACACTGTCATTCACAGGGCACTATGATGTTATCTGTATGAATTGCTTTGAAGTAGAGCTTGAAAAAACTGACTTTTTCCAATTTCAAATTTCAGTTGTGAGCATACCCCAGAGCTGTAGTGCATTATAGTAGCTATATTGCAAAAAAGGACACTGTTTTCAGTTGCAATCACAGAGTAAATTGGGGATAAAAACACCCTCTGCATATTGTTCCATAGGTTACTTCCTAGCTACTTCTTTTCTCATTTGGGTATGTCTATTTGCTTAGTGTTTACTATTTGCCCATTTCACACAATGATGCTCACCAGGGCACTGAGCATTGTGTCTCATTGTACAATTTGATCAAGAGTGCTCTGAGACCTATGGCATATTGAGACCCATGTTACTGTGACCATACTGCTGGCTCTGTGTGCATTACTGTTCTCCTAATGGCATGAATATGTCTCTGCTCTCTTCTTGAGAATATAAATGTTGCACAACAGGGCAATTTACCTTTATGCCATTGTAAACTGACTTATATTGGTGTAACCCCCCAACAGAATGCCCCAATATTAATAGCTCTTGAATATGTTTGAACATTTATGCTTCATGTGTTGTGAATGCGCCTTCGGAGACTGTGAATGATAGTGGTGGGATCAGGAGAGGAAGGAAAAACCCTTGCGAGGAGGGCTCGTTGGAAGATTTGTTTAGGAAAAGGGTCAGGGAGACTGATGGGGAGTCTTCTGAGGAGGATTCATGTGGGGATCCTGAGGTGGAGATGGATGCTGGGGAACAGGTGTTAACGGAGGAATTGGGCACGGACTGGGCACGGGCACCGGAGATGCTTGGGGACGAAACGGGGCCCATGGATACTGCTGATGCGGGGGAAGCTTGGGTGTCTTCAGAAGCAGATCCCACTTGGTCTGCTTGGAGGAGTGAGAGGGGGTCCACAAGTGTGGATAGAGTTGGGCATGGGCAGGATGATTGGGACTCTGATGAGGAATTCGGAACACCTGACCCAAGGGCATTGGCTGTGTGGAGTTCTGATTCAAATTAAGATGTTGAGACACCTGCTATTTGAGCGTGGATAGTTTGGAAGCCCAGGGAGACCTGGATATATTGAGGTTGTTTGGCCATTATACCTTGCATGTGGCAAGGTGTTGCTGGGCGCCATTGGGTTTCCTGTGTGTGTTACTGAAGACTGGACTGGGCCTTTGCAACAGATGTAAGTTTAATCTGGGTTATTCTGCAACGGAGGGCTGGAATTGTGTGGGTTTTCCTGGACTGCACTGTTATTACTATTTTCTATTAGCTGCTGTTCACCCTCATTGCTTTGGCTCTCTGTGCCATTTTGTGTTGTGACCTTCTTGGATGACTTCAACCTCTCGGACCTTGGACATTGGACTGGAACCTGACTCGGCTTTGCTCTTCACTCTCAATCCGTGGCTTGGTGTTGTTCTCTATTCCGTGGCTGTCTGCTGTTGCTGACTACTACCTTCACTCCTGATACCGATGCTGTCTGCTTATCCCAACTTCGGACCCGCTCTGCTCCTTTAACTCCTGGCTTGGTGTTTGCTTCTGCGGCAGCTTGGCGCTGCTGGTTTATCCCGACTTCGGACTGGCTTGACAATGCTTTCCCACTCTGCTCCTTTAACTCTTGGTTTGGTGTATGTTCCAGCAGCAGTTGCTGCGAACTCACCAGCATCTCGCTGTTTCGCTGGCTTTGTTGCTCTCAACTGGGAGTTCCCTAGCTCAGTTTGGGCGTTTGTTTGTTTTGAACTCTTATTTGTACTTTTGAGTTTTGGGAAAGGTTTGTGGGCTTCAATACTACTTGCTTTAGTTCATGCCTCCGTTTTTCAGCCCATTGTGAACTTTTGGGTCAAGTTCTAGAACTTTAAGTTTAACCCGGATTATATCTCTGGCTAATCCGGATTATTTGCCAGTTCTTGTTTTGTGGGGTTTTACCCACTTGTTCTACTTAATAACACTGAAAGTTAAGTGTTTTAAGTCTTTTTAGTTTGTTGAGCTATTTTTTGGACTGTTGTCTTAATAAACTATTTTGCTCTCTAATTGGCGTCTGACTTTTGACATCATGTGCTGCTTATCTAAATTTCTTGTTATTCGTTTTTTTTACATATACAATGTTTTAAATACTTGTAGTTTTGTTTATCATCTTGAGTTCCTTTTCAGAAGGATATGAAAAGCAGTCAGTTGTTTTTTAACTGAATTTTTCACAATCTCACTAGCATTCCTTAAACAAATATTTGTTTTCAATATTTTTTCCGCCTTTAGTTTTTGTGACTTGTATGGATTTCCAAGGTAAGATGTTCCATTGCCAGATTCATTAAGTGTAAAATGGATATTTCCACAGAAAAATATGACTCAGAAAAGAAGTTCATTTCTATTTTTAGATACAAACTTTTGAATTGAGAAATAGTGTCCTACATTTTTCAAAATACCTGATTGTTAGTTTTCATATTTCTGTATTACTTTTTTGTTCAAGTATTTCCAATGTTATATTTTTAGACCGCAGTTCTCGGAATTCTGTAGTCAACTTGCCCAATGGCTATGCTACTAATTTAAAAGTCATCTTTTGCAGATATCTAAGTATAATGTAAGCACACTTTCAACTCATGAAGTACTAAAATATACCAGCATACATGGCAATTTATCTCGGTTTCTTTTTACATAATATATTTAAATTTATTTTTACATTTTTTAAAACTCAAATTGATACTAACTCACAGATTTAGTTACCCTTTCACAGCCTCTCCTAACATATAACATTGCTCTATGTCACATAAATATTTTATATTTTCAGGTGTACACTTAAGATGTTTCTAAACCCTGAGGCTCTTGTAATATAGGAAAAGCAGAATGTTTGAAACCTTATGAAACCGCACTGGAAGTATGTGGGTTCAGGAGAGGTCTTGGATTCTTTGCCTAAAGAACTTCCACAGTTCATAGAAATTTTATCATACAAAATAAAATACAAATGACTGCATGTTCATTCCAATTAGGTTAAATTATACTGCAGCCTGTAGTGAATGTTGCAAGTTGGAGGCAGTGATGCACCTTTATGTAGGGTTCTCATGTGCATTAAAGAGAGTAAACATCTGCTGCAAATTGTTCTTTTAAAATCATTAGCTTCAAAATGTTATTCGTTTATTGCTACTCCTGGGAAGTTATCATGGATATGAGGCCCCATAAAAATAGGTTTCATCCTCTGATTGGCAGGGAATGGCCTCTGGGGAATTTTGTATCCAATAAGGGTGAGATAAATGCCTTCCTTTATGGAAAAGAAAGAAACCATGTTTGTTTGTTGGTTTATCTGGTTATAATTCAACTGAGATTTTTCACACAAGTTGTTTTGTTAGACTGAAATGGCAATCATTTTCTTATATAATATGATTTAATTTTTAGAGGCAGCAACAAATAGAACCAGTATTTTCCAACAGCAATAATGACAGTTACATGTCCACATTAGTATGAAGAGAGAGGGACACTGATAGCAAATGTGTTCTTACTTCATCACCATGTGCCAGTCTATCAAATGTAAGAATTAAAATGGTGTTTCCGTGAGTTCTATTACCAGCAGAGACACAGCTTTTTCCCAATTATAGCTGAAGGGGGAAGAGGAATTCCTTGAGACAGATGTGTTTCCAAGACCATTTAGCAGCTATGTTTTCCAAGTATTTCTCCCCATTGCAATGGGTATCTCTATCTATCTATCTTTCTATGACATGAGCTGTACCCAGCCACGTGTTGCTGTGGCTCAGTCTGGTTCAATGAAAAAAACTCAAGAAAGAGTTCTTTCTCCCACCCTGGACCTTCCACAGAAAAGCCTCCCACAGGATGGTAAAACATGCAGGTGTCCCCTGGGGGACAGCCTTGCTGACAGCCAGTTCTCTCACACCAGAAACGGCAAGGCTATTCAATGCTGATCAAGTTAGCCAATTGCAACATTTCTTGCAGTAAATAAAGAACACCACTCAGAAAACAGTGGCATACTAGACAAGAAACAATCGAGGCCAGCTAACACCTCCCAACAAATGATTACCTCAGGCAGGAAGTAGCCATGGTTTGAAGCAGCAAGCATATTCAATGCTAATCAAATTGCCCAATTACAACATTTCTTGCAGTATAAATAATTACCACCACTCAGAAAACAGTGGAAAACCAGACATGAAACAATGAGGGCCAGCTAACACCTCCCAATACTTGTCTGTAGGATAAAAGAGTTCCCATCTTGGACCTTCCACAGATATATAAAGAGAAGGCTCCCACAGGATGGTAAAACATCTGATTGTTCCCTGGGTAACATCCTTGCTGACAGCTAACTGTCTCACACCAGAAGTGGCTTGCAGTTTCTGAAGTTGCTACTGACACTCTTTCTGTGGCTAGGCCTCAGAGCCTCGGCCTCGCATTACTCCTTGTGAGTGGTGAGAAGGCGGACCTAACCATCACTTGCAGCCCTGCCCACACGGGTTGCTTAAGGGTGGAGACTGTTTGGCCATTGCTTGTGCTGTTGCTAAAGGGAGGAGCCATCTGTTAGGGCAGCAGCTAAGGGCAGAGGAGGCTGATTAGCCATTGCTTAGGGGTTTGATTTTACCTTTCTCAGGTGTGTCAAGTTTGTGATAGTAGGCTTAAAACCCATGGCAGTTCGAATACCATGTGTTAAAATTTCATAGCAATCAGTGAAGTAGTTTGGGAGATTTGAGGTCCCACACTGACAGACATTACATTTTTATTTATATAGATGGGCAAACATTGGTCTGCCAGGTATTTTAATAATAATAAGTTTATTTATATCCCGCCTCCATCTCCCCCGAAGGGGACTCGAGGCGACTTACAGCAAAATCAAAATACAAGCAATGATAAAATATAAAACATCAAAGGACAAAGACAAAAACCAATAATAAAATATACACAATAGGTGAAAAAACACAACACAGAATTAAACCAATTCGTAAATAGATAAAGTGCATTAGAATCATTTAAGGTCACATTAGGTAGGGAGGGGTCCTGAATAATATCAAGCATTTTGGACTTCAATTCCCACAATTCGGAACAGCTGGTAAGTTGGCTAGAATTTACGGGAGTTGACGTCCAAAATGCCTGGAGGGGAGAAGTTTGCCCATGCCTGATATACCGAGTGACTGTTGCAATTGTTTTTGAAAAGCAATTTTCCAAGCTCTGAATTTTGTACATGTGTACTGTGAGATAGTCTGCATGGAGCTGAATGAAACAGACTCCCAGATATGTATATTGAATTACACTGTAAGGGATACATCCAGCACCATGATTTCAAAATGCACAAAGGTGCTTTAACACTACAGAATATCAAGCTGTTACGAAGAGCCAGCTTATTATTACAAGTCTGTCAGAACTGTTGTCAAAAAAACAGAGCAGCTGAAATAGCATGAACGAGGGAGAGATTTTTTTTTTTTTAAAAAAAACCTAAATCTGACCAGACACAGAATATGTGAGGGCATCTCCAAAAGTCTGTAGCCAGAAAATATGACATTTATACATAGCCTGAGACTGGAAAAAAAAAACCTCTTCTGCTACAGTACATTAGGAAACGAACTAAATGCAGCAGGCCTTTTAGCAATGGCACTGTTCACATGTACATCAACCAGACTTGACAGCATGAACCATAAGGGTTCCCGGGAGCCATTAAATCCTATCTATTTTGTTAGTCATACATGGGATTAAAATGATATGTGCTGAGAAGCAGATAATAAGTGATACTGTGGCTTTAGGTCAGTGCCTGACTGAATTAGGTGAGAGAATATTTGAGTACAAGGGAATAAAAGAGTTCTCCACAGGCTTGAGTAGTTTGTGCTTTTTTTTCCAGAGGTTTAGTAAGGAAGAAAAATTTACATGGCAATGTTTGCCATTTTGTTAAATTAAGTAGTCAGCTAACCTGTTCTTTGTCACTGCTGGAAATGGCTCTCCTGGCCCTGATCTTTGACTTGGAATGTACACACCTGAGATCATTTAAGCTTTCCGTATTTTGCAGGGCACCAGACTTCTCCCAAAGAAAGAAGATATTGCAAATCTGGCTAAAACCCTGGGTTTGGCATTTCTAGGCTATGTCTATACTTGAAGTTATCTTTTAGGAAACCATTACTTAGTTCTCCTCAAGCCTTACATTCCTATTCCTTAACTGGTACTTTGGATTCTGGTTGGCCTTGTCCATCTATGATCCACATGTCACATCTACATTTTTTCTATCAATAATTTACACCCTATGTCATATGGTTAATCCTAACTATAGTTGACAAACCATTCAATAATTAATTTAAAGCATCTATAATAATTGGAGTCACTAACAAGATGCCAATTTATTTTTGCTAAACTCCAATAATATCTCCAGGATTCTTCTCAATCCCTAGCTCATCACTATCTTAATCAGGGTTAGCCCAAGACATTATAGTTCCTTAAATTGAGTAGAAAGTGGTGTCTACTTTCAAAGCAAGGTGAGCAGTAACCCAAATTAGATCTATTACATTAGGACATATGATCTTGTCCCCGCATAAGCCGCCAAAATGTTTTTTTGGTTTTTTAGTTGACACTGACAATTAGAAATTACTCCATGGTACAATTTCAGGTTCTTTGCAAAATGTTCAGCAAGCCCATGGAAGGGAGGGAAATGGAACACCACCAATTTCTTTAGGAAATGCTAATTAAATCCTGTTCTGATGCTGAACCTCTTGACCTGACTTAAGAGGCAGCTCAGTATAATCCTATAATCCATGCTTAATGAAAGCTATGCTCTGAACTATGAATTATTGACAAACAATTATTGACTTTGAGATACTAAGTACAAGTATACGTTTTATGCTGCCATGAGTAAACTAAAGAAAAGAAACAGTGTGCTCTTTTGATTTTTAATAAAATTGATGTGTTTCACATGTTGTATCTGAATTTTAAGAATGTGTTTCAGAATAATTCAGAGTGAATTCTAAATGTCTCACTCAATCAGACTCAAACAGACAGATTCAGAAGATACCAAGTTAAAGAAGCTAAACCTTCAGAGTAGACCAGACATGGGCTAACTTTGGCCCTCCAGGTGTTTTCTACTTCAGCTCCCACAATTCCTAACAGCTGATAGGCAGTTAGGAATTGTGGGAGTTGAAGTCCAAAACACCTGGAGGGCCAAAGTTTGCCCATGCCTGGAGTAGACCATTGTACAGTACATCTGTCAGGTAGAGCTACGCTGTCACTGTGTACTGCACATCCATCAATGAATTATGTTTTATTATCCATACCTGTTAAAAAAAAAAAACCCTATGCCAAACTACTAAAGAGTGGTCCTGTACAGTTCTGTCAAACTTTTAAGGATTATCCTATTGTCTACATTGTGGACTGAATTCCGCAGAGAAGAAGGTTAATTTGTAAACCTGATTCAAACAGACCTTAACTTCTTGACTCACGTAGAAAGGATCTTTCTAAGGAGAATTTATGTGGCAAAGAAGTTAGTGAAAATTGTTTGTCCTCTAGAACTTGAAATCTGGATTCTCCACAATAGTAAAAAGCCAAGAAAGACCACATGCATATGCTGAGCAAGACAAGTATAAATACATAAATATGCCCAAACTAGACAAAAACAGCATAGAATATTTCAAATAATATTAATACCAATAACCTGTGAAGATAAGAAAAATCCCGAGAAGAATAACCACTGAAATGCAGCCCTGAAAAGAATTCTAGCAACTCATAAAGCCCAGCCAGTTTTAATCATGAATTTTAAACTCGTGTCCTGTGTTTTAATCTTTGTTCTGTGTATTTTAATATGTATTTTGAAGAAATATATTTTAATATGTGCATTTTATAAAATATTTTAGATGATTATATGTTTTAGCAATGTTGTAATCTACCTGGATCAATGAGGAGAGGCAAGTAAGAAATAAAATAAATAAATAATAATAATAACTTAAACACAATCAGCACTGACAAAATTACCATCTGTCATCTGCAAAAGGCCACCCTACTTGGATCTGCCCGCATTATTTGCTGATACATCACACAATCCTAGACACTTGAGAAGTGTCCGACATCTAATCCAATACAACAGCCAGCATAGTGATTTTTTTTTTTTGGCTGAGTACTAATCTTGTAGTGTTTCAAATAATAGTTATTATTATTGCAGACACTTATATAATTGACACTTTCAAATCAAAATGTAAAAATTCTCAAAATGGTATGCCATATGAAATTTGCCTTCAAAGGAAATGTAACAGCAACGGTTTTGTTCTCACTGCTTAAGATAATGCTAACAAATGAACATTTATTTTAAAGTCATTTAAAAGTCCCATTAAGCCAAAATAGTTAGATGACGCATATACTGTTTTAGAATCCCATTCATCAGGCTGCAATCAAAA
Source organism: Anolis carolinensis (assembly GCF_035594765.1). NCBI lineage: Eukaryota > Metazoa > Chordata > Lepidosauria > Squamata > Anolidae > Anolis > Anolis carolinensis. Next base: position 69,120,672 of record NC_085845.1, on the reverse strand, counting down.
GGTGATAATATTATAAACAATTTCTTCGTGTAATAATAATAATAATAATTGTTATTATTATAATTATTTACCCATCTCTCCTTGACACAGGTCATAACATCGTTAAAAACACATAATCATTTAAAACATTCTATAAAATACACATATTAAAACATATTTATTCAAAATACATATTAAAATGCATAGAACAAATATTAAACGGAAGACTCAAGTTTAAAATTTGTGATTAAACCTGGCTGGGTAGGCCAGGCCTACCGAAAGAGATAGGTCTTCATATGTGTCTTAAATTTCAACAGCTCATTCAGCTGTCAGAGTTCTTCTGGCAAGTCATCCCATGGTCTTGGTGCAGCCAATGAAAAGGTCCTCTGGGTGGTGGTTGCCAGTCAGGTTCTGGCAGGCTGGAGTAGTCACCTCCGCACCCCCAGAGAACGTATGTGTTCAGGGCCAATTGTACGGGAGAAGAAGATTCTATAGGTAGCCTGGACCCAAACCATGTAGGACTTTACAGATCAAAACCAACACTTTGTATTTTTCCCAGAAACCAATTGGAAGCCAGTGGAGTGACTTTAGTAAGGGTGTGATATGTTCACTCCTGAATGTCCTTGTAATCAATCTGACTACCATGTTTTGAACCAAGTGGAATTTCCAAACTTGGTACAAAGGTAGTCCAACGTAAAGCACATTGCAGAAGTCCAACGTGAGGTTACCAGTGTGTGCACTACCAACTTTAGGTCCTCTAAATCTACCCTGTTTCCCCTAAAATAAGACATCCCCAGAAAATAAGACCTAGTAGAAGTTTTGCTGAATTGCTAAATATAAGGCCTCCCCCGAAAGTAAGACCTAGCAAAGGTTTTGTTTGGAAGCATGCCCACTCAACAGAACACCAGAGCATGCAGGATCGGTAAATGTACGTACCATATATTGTTGTACATGGAAATAATGGTAGTAACAAGAAATTCTTGATAGGATTCACAGCTTTTCTGGTTATGCTGGTTTGTGATGACAACTACTGTACAGTATATAATAAATGTTCATTTGTTTTTGTTTAACAATAAATGTGAATTCTTCTTCATGGAAAAATAAGACATCCCCTGAAAATAAGACCTAGCGCATCTTTGGGAGCAAAAATTAATATAAGACACTGTCTTATTTTCGGGGAAACACGGTAAGAAGGGGCGCAGCTGACATATCAGCCGAAGCTGATAATAAGCACTCCTGACCATCACATCAACCTGGGCTGACATTTGGAGAGATTAATCAGAGGCTGGGTGGCCATCTGTCGGGGGTGCTTTGAATGCGATTTCCTGCTTCTTGGCAGGGGGTTGGACTGGATGGCCCATGAGGTCTCTTCCAACTCTACTATTCTATGATTCTATGATTCTAATCCAGGAGCATTCCCCAATGGGGACACACTCTTTTAGGTGGAGTGTAACCACATCCAGAACTGGTTGACATACCTCCACCCCTACATTAGGACCCTTGGTGGCAAGCATCTCTGTGCTGTCTGGATTCAGTTTGAATTTGTTTTTCCTCATCCATCCTCATGCAATTCCAATAGTGCATTAAAAATATAATTGTAAATTTAAGAAAACAAATCTTTATACCCCAAAGCTGAATTAATGCCCAAATAAAATTACTGCTTTTGTATTGCCTGCCAAATAAATATAGAAATATACATTTTAATACACAAAAGTGTGATTGTTTGTGTGGCATCATAAAAAGGAATTGTAATCGGGAGCCCTGTATCCAATCCATTATAGCAGCCACTTTTCATCCACTTCTTTGCGCACGGGCTTCTCATTATACAGAGTTCTGACTCTCGGCATCTGCCCTATTAATTTCCAGTAAAAACAGTGACTTGCAGTCATTGCATAACTGGTTGGACTGATAGTGGCTCTGCCTGAATGTATTAAGCTTGCACTGCTTAAAACTGTGTATTAGTACTCATACAGTCACAATTAAGAGACAATTTTTCGCAACAGGCCGACATGTTCCAGATGGCTCCCAGCTGTGAAAATGTTTCATGTGCCGCTGATAGTTTGTTATACTTGTCATTCTGGCAAAGCTACCCTCCTTTTCAGTGCGCTAAGAAAGCAGGGTTCAATGTGTCCTGAGGGGAAGTCTGTTAAAAATAGAACTGGCTGTGGGCTTGCTTTCTGCTATTGTAGAAAAAGAGACTCTGCCATAAAACCAATAATATTATTTGAAGCATAATGGGAGATGAATAAGCAGTGAAACCTATTGTGTAGTGATTTTCATGTCAACCTTCAGATAGTTATGACAACAATTTCATGGTGACCCATGTCATTACTTGCTTTCATCTAAGACACTTATGAGAAAGAGTGCAGTGTGGATTTAGGTGGTGATCTTAGGAGATCTTGAGGAATATCTCTGGCATATCCTACATCTGGTTGTACCTGGACTTTGTAAAGTCTCTAACTTCCAGCATTCTGAAGGGTTGTCTGGAACTATTCTAAGACAGGAGGAAATCCCAAGATTGGTATCTGACTTCACTACAGATAGCAAATTGCCTTGGCATTACAGCCCCAGAACAGTGGTGTAAGCTGACCACATTTCCTGAAAGATGTTTATAAGATGTACTGACCACTGAATGATCAATGAGAACAATCTTATGTTTCCATTTTTTCGTTATTACATCATTTAGAGCCCCAATGTTGCAGCGTGTTAAAGTGCTGAGCTTCTGAACTTGCGGGCCGAAAGGTCACAGGTTCGAATCCAGGGAGCAGAGTGAGCGCTCTGTTAGCCCCAGCTTCTGCCAACCTAGCAGTTCAAAAACATGCAAATGTGAGTAGATCAATAGGTACCACTTGCCGGGAAGGTAACGGCACTCCATGCAGTCATGTCAGCCACGTGACCTTGGAGACGTCTAAGGACAATGCTGGCTCTTCGACTTAGAAATGGAGATGAGCACCAACCCTCAGAGTCAGATACAACTGGGCTTAATGTCAGGGGAAAACCTTTACCTTTACTACTGACATCATTTTTATAACAGAAAAAGGATATAAAAACTGACATCAATCCTCAGGTAAATTTCACACCCAACAACTTGAAAAACAGCACCAAGTGACTGTGCTTAGAAAGGTCCAATCTCTAGTTTTTATCAATTCTCAGAAATAGGTTGTCTGAGTTCTTTCTATAAAGTGGATTATGCCAGTACATTTGAATGGAATATTGGCCGTTAGATAAAGAGGCAACCAGCATAAGGTTAGCATGAGAACACTTTTCTGGTACATCTCTATCACCACTCAATGGCCATTTGTTTTGAAGATCAGAACTATGTTTAGATGACACCCAGCACATATGTTTCTAATCACAATTCTCAAGATACCAAATAGCTCAAGATGACACTGGGTAGCCTCTTTCTCAATGTTGTACAAGATGGATCCACTAACATTTTTTTTTTTAAAATCACAACCCTCTTTTGTAACTGAACTTGTGCATTTAAGGAATACAAGAAACGGAGTCTGTAATCCTTGATACATTCTGGAGGAGAAGAAAATGCAAGTGCTCTGGGGCTATTATGGAGAAAGCTGTTTTAGGTTTTCCACCAAGTTCTCTTCGTGCAAAATGGTTCCATATCTAATTCTTATTGCAGATTTTTAATTGTAAAGCGACTGTGACCCTCTAAACATAAATGATAATGCCAAATATTGAGGTGGTGTGTTTTTTATTTATGTCAGTTGTCTGGCATTAGAAGCCCTTCCAAGGCTTGCTTGCCTTATAGTTGCTTCATGGAAAATATCCTACTTTCCCCCCACACCTCTACCCCAAACATGAGTGTTTACTTAGAAAAGAATGTACCATTTAATTTTATAAAGGAGACCCCTCCCAAATGACAATTTATTTTACACAAGAGAGGACCTGCTTACAGTAACTTGACTGTTTACCTATTCCCCTTGTATTTTCTATCTGGCAATGACAATCCTGATACCTGCTGTTTATTTAAGATGGACTTTTTAGAGGCTATTTTTGTGCAGGATGAAGTAGTACAGAAAAGGGGCAATAATTAAAACAGGTTCTTGCTCACATAATGCCAGATGTATGCTTTATTCCATCTTTTGTTCCATACAGATTATGAATGTGTGGAGACGTGTTGTATATCACTCAATCTACAATTCCCTTGGGCCATGGTTTAAGTACAATCAAGAAACAGATGTTTTCTCTAGTGTGGATGTCTCAATAAATGAGCCTTTTTTTGGAAGCCAAAGTAAAGAAAGACCCTAGTCAAGAGAATTTGTTATGTTCTTTTAAGCCGGAACTCACTGTGCTCTAACCTTGTAGGCAGAATCTTTCTAAGCACATTGTCTTAAAAATAATAATTTTATTAATATCTGCATTGCTTTTGCAAAACAGAAGCTCTATCTAGCTTTTCCAATCTGGTCCCATTTAGCTAGCATTGATACAAGGAAGGAAGACCTATGAAGAGAGGCCAATCATGTAATGGGAAGGACACATATAGGCTTTGCATGCAGAAGAAATACAATCCAATCCTTTGCTATAAGCATCTACTTAGCAAGTACCAAAAGGACCTTTACTGAAGACTCTGGAAAGTTTCTGCCAGTGAGATTTCAATTGACTAATGGCCCTTTTCAATCCAAGACAGTGCCATATATGCAAGGACAAATCAATGTAATGAAATATCTATTTATTTTCATAATGGCCACATCCAGACTAATTGGAAAAGTCCTAGCTTTTGTTCCCATTCTTTCCAATTTACTAGTACATTAAAATAAATTGATCTGGGGTGATAATGTAAAAAATCTCTGAGTGTACTGGAAACTGACTGGAAATATTTTGGGATAAACAAAACAAGTGTGGATCTCCAAAATAAAATGAGAAAGAACAGGAACAGAATCTTGGACTTTCTGGTCTCTTTCGTCAGTCTCAACACGTCCTGTATAGGAAGCCATAGTGTTAATGTAGATATAATATATTAAGAGAAGAGTTATTTCTCACCTTTCACTGCAGGTGTTGTGAATGAGTCTTCTGAGGCTGTGAGTGATAATGGAGGGATCAGGAGAGGAAGGAAGAACCCTCGTGAGGAGGGCTCGCTGGAAGATTTATACAGGAAGAGAATCAGTGAGATTGATGAGGAGTCTTCTGAGGAAGATTCATGTGGGGACTTGGGAGGGGATCTTGAGCTGGAAATGGATACTGAGGAACCAGTGGTGACGGAGGAAGTTGCCATAGATTGGGCACGGGCTCCGAAAGATCTTGGGGAGGAATCTGGGTCCATGGATGCTGTAAATGCTGGAGAGGCTTGGGTATCTTCAGAAGCAGATCCCACATGGTCGGCCTGGAGGAATGAGGCTAGTTCCACAGGTGTGGATAGAGTTGGGTGTGGGCAGGATGATCTTGATTCTGATGAGGAGTTTGGGATGCCTGATCCAAGGGCATTGGTTGTTTGGAGCTCAGATTCTGATGAGTTTGGGACACCTGATCCAAGGGTGTTAGAGGTTTGGAAGCCCAAGGAAACCTAAATAAATTGGGGATGTTGGGTCACTATGCTTTGCGTGTGGCAAGGTGTTGCTGGGCGCTATTGGGTTTCCTGTACATGATTCTGAAGACTGGCTTGGGACTTTGCAACAGATGTAAGTTTAATCCGGGTTATTCTGCAACAGAGGGTTGGAATTGTGTGGGTTTCCCTGGACTGCACTGTCATTACTATTTTGCATTAGCTGCTGTTCGCCTCCCTTGTCTTGGCTCTTTGTGCCATTCCATGACGTGGACCTTCTTGTGACGACTTCACCACTTCGACTGGAACTCAACTCGGCTTATCTCTTCGCTCCCAAACTTGGCTTGGCGTCGTTCCTGTCTTTGTGGCTATCTACTGTTGCTGACTACTGGCTTTGTTTCCGACCCTGACGCATTCTCCTTATCCCGACTTCAGACCGGCTTGACTACGTTACAGCGTTCTGCTCCTTTAACTCCTGGCTCGGCGTTTGTCTCTGCAGTGGTTTGCCACTAACTCTTCAGCGTTTTCCAGTTTCGCTTGTTTTTGCCGCTCACAGCAAAGAGTTTTTTAGCCCAGTTTGGGTTCCTGTTTCAGTTTAGAATCGCTGTTGTACTTCTGGGTTTTGGGAAACTTTTTGGGGCTTCATAACTGTTTGCCTTTGTTTGTTTAAGCCCGTTTTGAGCTTTTGGGTTGAGTTCACGTACTCTATGTTAAATCCAAATTACATCTCTGGTTAATCCGGATTATATGCCAATTAATGCTTTTGGTGTTTTTCCTGCTTTGACTGCCTAATAACACTGGAGATTTTTTCAAGTCTCTGTTAATTTACTGAACTATTTTTTGACTATTACTTTAATAAACTATATTTTGGCTCTCAGTTGGCATCTGCCCTTTGACAGCAGGAATGTTGACTTTACTTCTAGGTTTATCCCCAAAGAGTTACTCAACCAATCTTCTTCTCATAGATGAATATTATCTATATTTTTTCCCACAAAAAACCACTAGTACATCTAAGACATTAAGTGTATGTAAGCCTTCCAAAAAACTTAACTAGAGTGTTTTTTTAAACAAATCTGAGGGCTAATTCACATGTCAGATTTCAGCTGACAAGATTTTGTGTTGACAAGAGTCTTTTAATGTCTTGTGAGAGTTTCATAAAAGTACAAGATAAACATTTGAAATACCTATTGGGCCCCATCTACGCTGCCTAATAAAATCCAGATTATCTGCTTTGAACTGGAATATAGGGCAGTGTAAACTAATATAATTCAGTTCAAATCAGATAATCTAGATTTTATCTGGCAGTGTAGATGGAGCCTTGATTACTTTATGAAGTCAATTTATACGAAGTAGAATAACATCTAACTGTGTGGTTAAAAAATAAAAGTTCATTGAGAGAAAGAGAGAATGAAATAGTTCCCATTGTATTTGAAAAAGGTGTGAGTTTATAAATGTTTTGGTGTCTAAAATATTAGTTTTCTATATGATTCTTAACATCTTTGAGTAAATGAAAAATTGCATAGAAACAAACCATGCTGTTTCCAATATGACTACAGACTACTTCTCTCACACATTTTCAATGCACCCTGAAAGCATGTAAAACATACTATGATGTGGCATTTCCCTTGAAATCTTGAAATATGAGAATGAAAGTTATTATGACCTTGCATAAGAATATTTATTTCAAGCTCAAAGGCCCATCTTTACCCTGCATATTCCCCACCCCACAAGTACATAGGAAAGATCTGGTCATTGAGATTCTGGAATGAACTTGGTATGCACATTTACAATGTAATAATTCACTGGAAATATAAACATCTGCTTGACCCCTGCATCTGTTTTTACAGGTGGAGAGGAAAATTGCAAAATAGGTGGTATTGCTTTTTCAGCAGTGAAGTACTTTAAAGCCCATGCTGTTATGCCTCCAGTATGTTCAACCTCCATTGAGTAGGTTTTTTTCTAGATAGTAAATGATGAAGCAAATACTCTTAACAACAATCATTTTTTGACAGAGAAATATGTGAATTGGCATGTTTGGGCAGGTGCCAAGTGAAATACTATAATATCTAGAAATAACACTTTACTAGACTGCGATATTGGAAGAAATCTTTGGCTTGTAATGAGTTCTGGGTTTATATCATATTTTTCTGCTATTTTGTCTGTTTGACTCAGCTTGTCTGTTTGGCCCCCTCCCTGCATCTTCCACTCCATATATAGGGATAGAGACATCTGTCTAAGCCACTTTTAAAAAAAAAAGGTTCAAGCCGTTTCCAGTGCAAATGAAAGAAACCCCCTTTTCCCCAATGATCTTAAGCGACATTTGTTTCTTCATTTAACCCCAGCCAGTTACAATAGATATTCACAACACAATAAGGATCATGTTAGACTTGCTTGCCATTATTACTGATAACTGTATTAGCTGTGAGTAGAAAAATCTGTATGGTGTGCTATTTCCTATATTTTTAAAAAAATATTTTCCACTATATATAGGAAAATACATTCTGCTTCAGAAGATGTTTGTATCGTATGCACAGTTATACTTTTGTAGATACAGCTCCAAGTGTTAACTTTCAAACTCACCTTTTAAACAACACAGGAATTTCTGTCTTTGCAAAGTGAGAGGCAACAGTAGAGACATGTCCAGCTATTTTTCTGCAGTAGGCTTCTACAGGAACCTTAGGAAAATTTGGGAAGTCCCTGCAGGTGTATCATGTCAAAGGAAAATTGTTGTTTTGTGCCTTCAAGTCATGTTTGATTTATGCCAACTCCAAGGCAAACATATCCCAAAATTTCTTGGGAAAAAATGTTCAGGGCCTTTGCTTTCTTTTGAAGCTGAGAGTATGACTTGGCAAAGGTCACCCAGTAGTTTTCCATGGCTGAGCGGGATTTGACCTCTGGTCTACAGAGTTGTAGTCCAACATTCAGACAACTACATCTCATGGGCTCCGCAACAAGAAAATCGCTGGATGCATTTCTACTGATCCCCTTACTCTCCAACAAGTCAGACTGTGTTACTTAAAAAGTGGCTTAAGGAGGCATTTTGGTTGTTGTGCAATTGGTAAAGAATTCAGACCCCTGCCATGACAAAAAAGTGATTTTCAATAGTGTAAACTGAATGCATGTATGAGGGTGTGTATATGCCCTCAAGTCGCCTGTTGACTTATGGTGACACCATTAAATTCATTGGCTTCTCTTGGACCAAAAATACTCAGAGATGGAATTTCCAGTTCCTTAAAAAAATAATGTTTATTAATATGACAAAAGAAAAAAATATTTACAGATTTTATATTTAAAGGAACTCTAATGGGCAGTATACAAATGGCTATAGAGGGAAGGGTAAACATCAAAGAGGGAAGAAAAGAAGAAAAAAAGAAAAATAGATAATAATCATGATAGAAGGCATAGGTGAGGAAAAACAGGCTGGGTTAGGGGAATTGTTGACTTCCAATCTCTTTAATCTTAGTGGTGAATCTTTATTTACAGTCCTTGTTAAAAAATCCCACTCCCACTCTGAATTAATTTCATTTGTTAGATAATCATTTCTTCGTGATTCATATAGTCTTTAAATAAAGCCTAGTCTGTTGTTTTTATTGGGTTACCTTGATAGTTCTTTAATTGTTATATTAAATTGTCCATACTCATAATTGTCTACAATCGCCAGTTCCTTAATGTGAAATGCAGGCAGTCTCTAAGTTACAAACATCTGACTTACAAATGGCTCATAGTTAAGAACAGGGGTGAGACAACAGGAAATGAGAGAAATCTACCCCTAGGAAGGGAAATTCACTCCTGAGTTATGATAGGGAAAAGATGTGTCCACTGAAGATTTATCACCAATCCTTGTTTCCAGAACAAGCCATTTTTTTTCCAAAATCCAATTGAAAGTGAGGTGAAATCTTCTGAACAGGGGCACAGACAACAAAATAAACTCTATAGGGGTGTTAACACTTCCTTATACAGTAGAGTCTCACTTATCCAACATAAACGGGCCGGCAGAACGTTGGATAAGTGAATATGTTGGATAATAAGGAGGGAGTAAGGAAAAGCCTATTAAACATCAAATTAGGTTATGATTTTACAAATTCAGCACCAAAACATCATGTTTAACAATAAATTTGACAGAAAAAGTAGTTCATTACGCAATAATGTTATGTTGTAATTACTGTATTTACGAATTTAGCACCAAAATATCATGATATATTGAAAACATTGACTACAAAAATGCGTTGGATAATCCAGAACGTTGGATAACCGAGTGTTGGATAAGTGAGACTCTACTGTACTATAAAGCTAAAAAAATCCATTTTTGGCTGGAGTTACATTAAAAATGTACTTGTAACTTGGGGACTGCCTGTATAGCCTACAGTATCTGGGGTTCATCAATGGCTTCCCATCAAAGTGCCTTTAGGAACTTGAGGCCCTACAATATCCTAACTCATTAACAGGATAACAGGTTTGGGAGAAAAATCCTCACTACTCTACTTATGTGACACAAAGAGTGTATTGATGGGAAAGAAATGTCTTATATTTGCTTCAGCATCCTTAATGCCAATGCAGCTCTATCAGCTTCTTCACTAATACTGTGATGAGTCTACACGTTTTTCTTGTTTCTTCACCCCTGCACCCGTTCTGCTCTGTGTGAAAATCTGCACCAGTAGTTTTGAAACCATTGGCATGGAAATGGAAGAAACAGTAGCTGCAACATCTGGACCAATTTCTCAGTAAGAATATATTGCTAAAGCAGGTAGCTCAACTGGGGCAGGAATCTGTGTAGTGTATCAGACTGGACATAGACCAAATGTTGAAAGGCTGTTCTAACATAATTCAGAATAGTCCATTCACTATCCTGAACTAAATATTTATGAAACAATTAGATTTAGGGATGGCAGTCTAAACAAACCATATGTCAATGATACACTAGATAGCTTTATAGGTCATGCAAATCAATATTCTGAAAAAAAAAATCTTCTATTTGTGGGGCACAGGGGAAAGCTTTGGCTCAGAAGCCTTTTTCCCTTTCACTCATAGTAGCTAATAATGGAAACTTGAAACTCTTTTCTCCATGAAAAAGTTATTTTCTCTTAAAAACAAACAAACATTGTTATACCGATGGGCTATGGTGTGGAGATACATGCATGAGAAAAAGCTCTTAGCAGACTGAATATTGGCTAGAGTCCTTAACTTACCTATTACTGTTTTCCAAGAAAAATGGATTGCAACACTGCAACTTTATTGAAGGATTTGGGGGAAAAGGGATGGTATGTCACTGTAAATTGAATGTCAGTGGTGGAGATATTTGAATTCTTCATGCAGTAGACTAATGTGGTATTAGTAAGGAGGAGCAACATCAACAGAGCTCTTGGATAAGCCTGGGAGTGGTATAGATTCAGGCATGCACCACAATATCAATTAATTCAGTAATAAGCAAACATCAGCCTTCTAGGTCACTGCTTCTTAAACTGTGGGTCCTGACCCCAAACTGAGCCTCCTTAGCTCAATGTTGGAGTCACAAACATTGGCAACAGTAAAAGTGTTGTGTTTACAATGGACCTTGCAATAAATGCTTCTGCTGTACTTTAGAAAAAGAAAAAAAATCAGTCTGTTTAGCAAACCTTGCAATTGCTGATTTGTTATCAGTAAATGCTTGATTTTTATATTTATTTTTATACCTGTATACCTGGGTTTATGTAAAAAAATTCTGGGCAGAAAGGGGTCACGAATGAAAAAAGTTTAAGAAGCCTTGCTTTAGATAATGCTGGGCATTAGCTCCCAACAATCCTTTCCAGCACAGCCAATGGTGAAGAATGTCAGAAACTGCAATATGGCAACTTCCAAGGGCTATACGTTTTCCATGCCCTGCCTACTGCCTTAGTGTAATGTTATCTCAAGCTATGTAGTTGACTGGTGACCAACTTCCTCAAAAAGAATGCTTATCACTATTCTAAACCCAAGTCAGGGGACACTGACTATGAGTGACTGAAAACATGGAGAATACCTGTTAGTGTAAACAGTGTCAGTGCCTTTTCACACAATGAAATTGTAACACTTCAAAGCTACTTTAACTGTCATGCCAGAGGATGGAGCCATGGCAGTTAGTGTAGAATGAAAATGCAATAATTATATAGTGTGAAATGACCCTTAAACTCCCAGAATCCCCCAACTGTGTGAAGACTAACCAGCCTTAGCTATCTTCTAAAAGCTCCAGCTCCATGAGATTATACCAAGACATACCTCTAAAGGTGGTATTCCTAAATGTCCTGACAGAAAATACTTAATGGTATATATACTAAATTGTATTGGTGGCCACTGCATGATGCCACCAATGGAAATTAACACCCTCCAGTCCAAAAAAGTCACAAAATGTCAATCACTTTGGTGTCACACTGGGCTAAGAGAATTGAACCAATGCCAAACAGATGAGATAACACTGTGGATAACTCATGATCAGCAATAAAAAGATAAATTGCTTGTGCAGGCAATGCCTTCTGGAATGGCCTCTGCTACTTCTTATTGCAACTATGCTGCAATAAGTGGTTTAATTCTTATGCATAAGGGAAAGGACTAGAATCCTGCTAGCTTCTGTTTACCCAATTTAATGTTTGCTTCATCTTAGATTGCACTCTTTCCCCAGGCTACAATATACAATATTTCCTGTACACTAAGGTCTTTTTAAAAAGGATAATAAATGACAGCAGTATTCAAGCAAATGTCACAAACAGTGGATACAGGTTTCCCTGACCTGACAGGTTAGGTACCACACTACTATTAAAAATGGAAATATATATTAAATGTGTAACCCATATATTATGAACACACATATTAGCACATGAATACTGTATTCTAAATACAAATACTCAATAAGAGGTGCATTGCACAGAATGCCTAAGAAATGCACTACAAATGACCTTGATGCTATACAAAGACTGAATGAAAGAATGGCTCAGAGAGAGGAAATGTAGCATGGTTACAAAAGTATAGTGAACCATATGCTAAATATAGAGGTTCTGAGTATAAGTGGAAAGAGCAGATCATCAAAAAACGGACCATCAAAAAGAAAGGAATACAAGCATTTCCTACTGTATATTCACCTCCACCCAATCAAGCTAGATGAGATTCTGGAAAGACTCATTTCTAATATTTTGGGTTTTTAAAAAATGCCGTCCCAATTCAAGGTGCTGGTTATCACCTATAAAGCCCTAAATTGTTTGAGTCCAGCCTATCTTCGTGATTGCATCTTCTACTATGAACCTGTGTGAACTTTAAAATCTGTTGGGGAGGCCCTTCTTTAGCTCCCTCCACCATCACAAACACAGTTGGTGGGGACGAGGGAGAGGGCCTTTTCGGTGGTGGCCTCTTAACTCTGGAAATCCCTCCCGAGAAAAATTAGACTAGCCCCACCTTGGCCACATTCCAGAAAGACTTGAAAATTTGGTTATTCCGATGTGCCTTTGACTAATTGATTTCAACTTATCCTAGTTCTTCTACCCTTACCTTAATACTTGGCCTCTGCACTTTATTACTAGCCCCTTTCACCACTGGCCCTTGCAATATGTTGCACATACCCTATTTTGGCCTGCCTCCAGCTCTGAACATGCTCATTGAGCTCAGATATCAGTTATTGGTTGTTCTTGAGTTATGTTTTTATTCATTGTAATTTCAATTTATTTTATGTTGATGTATTTTATTGCTATATTACTGGGCTTGGTCCCCATTTAAGCTGCCACAAGTCCCCTTGGAGAGATGGGGTGGAATATAAGAATAAAATTGTTGTTGATGATGATGTTGTTGTTGTTGTTGTTAATTTGAATACAGCATAATCTTTCAAGTCCAAAGAAAATTCAAAAGGGCTTTCTATGCATGTTCCTATGAGAAACATTTAAATGAATACATTCCCATCGTAGCTTCTGTTTACACCTCCTCACTTGTTTCCATGGACTAAAACTTTGCAAGATGTTTGGTAGAAAAATTCTCTGATTTCTTTAATAGCTCTCAAAATATTGACAAAGAAAAAGAAGAGCTACTTTATTTTGCTCATGGCAAAGGGAATATATATGAATATAATGCCATAGCAATGAAAGAAAAATAAAGATTGAGAAGTTTCTTGCTTCTAGCATTTTCAATGCGAGTTTACAAATGGAATATATTCCCCACAGATTCTATTGCATCCAAGGGTGTTTTCCGTGCTTCAGGATTTAGAGCTTATAATAAAATGTGAGCAATAATCATATGGCCTAACTTGATACTGCAATTTTTACTTCAAAAGCAGACCCTGTAGGTCTGATCATAAGCATCCAGATTTGTAGTAGTGGCATACAAAGCTTAAGCACTAGCAAGACTGATACTATATCAATAGCAACGAGTTCTTGGCACAGCTTTTTACATGGTAAGAATTCTTGGGATGGAGTACATATATACTTAGATCTTGTTTCCTTGAAAATATTTCCAAAGCTTATAGTGTAGATAGTATTTGATTTTTTTTTATGAACAACCATGAAATAACAGAACCAGACATACAGAACTGGGTTAAAGCAAGAGCCCCTAATGTGATCCAAAACATTTTTAATTGAGTTGTGCCTGCAGATGAGCAGAGGAGGGGGAACAACCTAATGTGGATCTGACTGAGGCCAAGTGCCCACTTTTCCTTGAAAAAAAAATTAGACCACAAGGGGAATCCAAAATGATGGTTTGTTCATTGCTGCCAGTCATTTTCTGGAAGCCAAACCCAACCCAGGCACATTCTCAGGGCTTTATAAGAGAGAACGAACTCCCAAATTAGCTCCAAAGGAAGACATCTTCACAACCCCCTGGATCCCAGGACCTAAAGAAGCCATTCAAAAGTCCCGGTTTTATCAAAAGGGTGTGCAAAAGTGTACAAAAATCAATTATCTCCCCTGATACTTGCCAGTGAACATCTATTAATCAACTCCACCTTTAGCCATTATTCATTAGCATTAGTTTGAACAAAACTGGCCCAAATGATCTATTAACAAAATGTAGTGAAGATTGGCAATTTTCATCTCAGGATGTTTCCAACACCTATAAGGGTGCTTCCAGACAGCACTAAATCATGGGTTTTAAACAGGGGCAAAAAATCCCAGGACTTCAGAATAGGTCTATATACAGACCAGTTAGTCCTTGGATTTCTGCCTCCATTGTCCAGACTTGCTGCTTTGTTCTGAGATTTAGAGGCTCCCAAGATGGCTGCTGTGGGACTTCTGCCAAAAACCTTTGCAGCTTAAAAAAAAACCCGGGATGCGGATATACAGATATGCAGATACATGGATATGTGGCTCTCTGCAAAAGTTCCATTCCTTGTCCTGGCCAGAAAAACGGTGCCCTTTCATGAAGTATCTCCCAAACAAACAAACCTAATTGGGTAGGACTACTTCTGCTCAAGTTAGCACTGCACAATTAAACAGGAACACACACTTTCAAGCCAGGAACAAAACTTCGTCATTATTGACACTTTTTAGAGTCTGGCTACCTGGCCATCTGTCCAGACAGATTTGCTTGTGTACTTGTGGCATGGAACAATGGGATGCTGTTCTTGGGTTATACATGACTGTTCCTATTAGCCACCTGCACAACCTTGGCTCTCAGTATTTACATTCCTCTCCAGCACATCCAAGTCCCAACAGCCAGTAGTAAGTTTTTGCCATTTACTAAACTGTACCCATGTTGTCAGCATACACCCAATGAGGAACCAACATGTATAACCTGGCAACATCCTCCTGTTGTTCCCTGGCACAAGTACATCATGAAACCTGTCTGCACAGATGGCCGTACAACAAGGCCTGACTAATTACAGTAATGATGACATTCTGTTCCTGGTTTAAAAGTGTCTGTACCTGTTTCATTGTGTACTATTTAATGTGAAAGTACTTGTTGCACCCAAGGAACTTCATTTTTCTGCCACAAACTTCATTAAGGAGGTGAAGGACAAAGTTTCTCTTACCAAGACAAAGTTTTTGCCTTCTACTCAAATGTCACCTTCTTTTTAGGAACTGACCAATCAGGAACAAACATCTTAAACCCAGGGACAATCCCGGATAAAAAAATTCCATGATTTCCGATTGTAGGGACATACAGACATGCGAAGATCCAGATATTCAGCTATTTCCACACCTGGAAATCTCACGTTTTTTGTCTTTTGTAATGATTGCTTCTGGGTTTACAGGGAACCGTGTCTGGACACCCTCCTGATTGCTGCAGGAGCTCCTGGGATAAAGGTACTGTCTGGACGAGCCCTAAGATGCAAAGTCAATGCTTGGAGTATTCTGAGAGTCAATATCCAGCTCTGTGCTATTTCTGACTGAATGTCTGAATTTTGGGAATCCTTGAAATTATTGAAGTATTCAAGAATGTCAAGGGTTTCAGATTTTATTTTGCATTTTGAAGTATGCGTGTCTGGCTGTTTTTCAAGATCAGTTTTGTAAAGCAGTTCTGCATTTCTCTCTCTCTCTCGATGCTGCGTGATAATGTTTGCTTCAGAGGCCATGTGGCACCTGTTATGTCTTTATATTATTTTCCCGTCCTTTCGATGTCATTGTAACTAAAAATTAAAATTAGATGTGAAATTGGTAAAAAATATAATGAACACAATTGAATACATCTACTATTGTTGCCCATTGATGATACCTTAAACAGCAGTACCCGGTGGAATTAATCAGTATCTGGAAATATGAGAGGAATGAATCCGAATAATTTACTGCTGTCTCTGAGGCTATTTCCTCACAGAATTTATATTTATATAGAGCAGTTTGAGTTTTTATTTATCTCTTGGCATCCTTATAATGTGAGAATGGGTTGAGAAATAATGGCAAAAGAAGCGAGCTTGCTGCAGCAATAAACAAAATGCTTTTTGAGAGTACAGGTCTTTCAACCGTCTGTTTATGGGGAATAGTGAAACAAACGTGTACTTTCTATGGTTTTCATTTCAAAACAGATAAACGGATGCTTTTTCCTCTTCTCTAGAATGTGCATTAAGAAGTGTTAACTCAGAAGATCAAGATCTTCCTATTCCACAGACCCCATTTTCAAAAGACTAGGATATACAGAATTTAGAAACCTAAACTGTGGTAGGAAAACCTTTGTGAATACTTATCATTATGGGAGCCTGAATACCCCAAAGGCACCAGATTTTGTCTGATATTGGAAGGTAAAGGAGGCTCACCAAAGATTTGCAGATAATGTAGGCTATATTTCAGAGGAAGGCACTAGCTAAGGCCCCATCTAATACAGTTTCAAACCAGTATTGAATAAAGTAGACAGGCAACTTGCAAGGCATAACACTCTCTCATACACAATGATCATTATGGAAAGTATTACACAAAACAAAGAGCACTAATGTGCATGAAGGGTTTCTTTCTCGTGCTTTCCTGGACATTTGTTGTTTAGTTAGCTACCACAGTATGAAGCTATGTAGCTTCAAACTATGTTAAATGATCAGTGCAGATGGGGTCAAAACCAAGTCTAATTATTCCTAGTCTAAGAAAATCCTATGGAATTCATGGGATCACCATAGGTAGACAGGTGACTTGCAAAGCGCAACATTCACACACAATGATCATTATTGAAAGTATTTTGTTTTTCCCAGGAAAATCTTTGTGACTCAAGATCAGATCTTTTGTGAATATTCAATAAGGTTTATTTTAATATTATGAAATAAAATAAGCAGTGTATAAATTAAACAAGCTTAGCCCTTTTCTTTCCTGTTCTACTTAGATGGACCTCTTCACACTTACCTTTTTTTTGGCGGTACGACTGGGTTTTTCTACCTCAGTCACAAAGCCGAATGGCTCCCATGAGGTGGCTCTGTAACTGAACTGCTGCCACCGGAAAATGGCAACAGCAGACAATGGCAGGCTCCATTGATGAGGTGGGGGGAAGTCATGATGGAGTGGGGCATTGGGATCAGGTCCCCACGTCCCCTGCATGACTGCCGCTGGGATGTAGTGAGACATCATCATTCTGGCAGCATATGTGACAAGGTTGTAGCTTAGTTTGGCACTCTTAGAAACATCTCCTGTCTCTAATTGAGTTTCTAGATTAAAACCTGAGTGTGGTTTCTATAGCCATTGCTGTTCAGTTATAATATATATGCAGTTGGCCCTTTTTATCCATACATTCTGCATCCATTGACTCAACCATTCATGACTTAAAAATATTCCAAGAAAAAAAAACATCAAAACAACACTTGATTTTGCCATTTTATATAAGGAACACCATTTTATAATGTCATTATATATATATTGAGTCTTGAGCATCCACATATTTTGATACCCATAAGTGTGGATAAAATTTACTTCCTACACTTTGAACATATGAGCCGCAGGTAGTTGTTTGGAGCTCCACTGTCTAAGAAATAACTATAGCTTTAGGAATTCACATATTCATACATTTTCTCTTGTAATCACAAGTATATTTTTATAAACTCCAATTCTCTTTATTTTATTGCTGTGGTTTTCAATTATGGGAGTCAATGTGGTTTTTAAAGTTCTATTTCATTTTAAAACCCATAAATAATATTTTGCTTTCTTTAGTAGAGAGAGATATAAACAGACAGTGAGCAGTTTAAATTATGCATAAATGCCTAGAAAAGGAACTAAGAAAGACAGATTATGAAGGATTATGTGACCTTTACGTGTAAACCAAGGATGAAATTATAAATAGACAGCCTAATTGTATATGTTTATACAGAAATAAGGCTCTCTGTGTTCAGTTGGGCTTAATATTAGAAAAGTGTGCATAGGATTGCAGCCCTGAAAATACAGTGCTCCCCTGGTATTCACTGAGGTTTGGTTCCAGGACCCCTGATGAACATCAAAATCTGTTCTATTATATACAACTGTGTAATAGGGCTAGGCAAAAAAGTCATTCTTGCTTCATATGTCATATTATTTCATAAGATTCGTACATATGAGGCAATATCAAGAAATACAAGGGGTGCTAACACAAAAAAAGAATCAAAACACTCACCTATGACTTTTTGTTATAGTTCAAAAAATCTCATACATCTCCTAAAGTCAGTTGGTGTGAATCAAAGAAGCAATTTCTCTTTAAATTAAGGTTGCCTGTTACTATTGAGAGAGTAAGCTAGCTGGGATGGAGACTGGGAATTCTGGAAAATGCAGTTTGGGAAGGCAAGGACACCTGTGGCAGAAAATTCAAAAAAGCCCTGCTTTAAGCAGCATTTCCCAGAATTCTGCTCGCATCAGAAAGTTCCAATGAGTTAGGGAGGAGCTATTGTCCATCTGGAGCAGTGGATGAGTGAAATGTTCTGAAACTGGGGGGGGGGGGGGTAACAGTGTTAAATGTTTTCTATAATTGTAGCAAGTTTCATGCGGATAACTCTAACAATGAGGGAGTTAGGAGCCCCTGAAATTTCTCAATTGGCACTATAGTTATAGTTATTTTAATAACACTTTAGAAAATATTTCCCCCCCCCCCAATTTAGTAATGAGTATTGAAACATTTTTTTCATTGATGTCACAGAACTACTGTGTAGTAAAATTGTATTCCTTATATAAAACAGCAATATCAAAGTTTACTTTTTAGATTTTCTTTGGCGGGGAAAATATTTTCAAGTAATGAATAGAAAAATTTATGGATACAGAATCTATAGATATGGAGAACTAACTATAAAGTTTTATCAATTTGTATTTAATCTTTCTGAGTTAAAGCACAAATGCCGGTTATATGCAGAGGCGGCTCAACCACCAGGCCAACTAGGCAGTTGCCTATGGCACCATCTTGTTGGGGGCACCATCGAGGCAACTCCTGTCTCCTGCGGCCTGCCTCCGCAAGGTATTGAACTGCTTTTTCTGTTGATTTGTTGTAAAACATGATGTTTTAGTGCTTAATTTGTAAAATCTTAATGTAATTTGATGTTTAATAGGCTTTTCCTTAATCCCTCCTTATTATCAAACATTTTTGCTTATCCAACGCTTTTATTTTTCAGTGATTGGTTTGGGGGGGGCGCCAAAATTCTGTTCACCTACACTTGAAAAATACCTAGGGCTGGCTCTGGTTATATGTTTCTTATCCAAAATTCTTGGACCAGAATTGTTCTGAATTTTTGATTTTTTAAAGATTTTGCAACACCCGCATTTTCATATATACAATGGAATACACATGTAAACATGAAATTAATGTATGTTTATAGACACCTTCTACATACACCCTGATGGTCATTTTATACAATAGTTTTAATAATTCTGTGCATGGAACAACAAACATTGAACAACCAGAAAGCAAAGGTGTCAACATCTCACCCACATAGACAATTTTGGAGTATTTTGGATCTTGGAATTCTGGAATTATCCAGATGCTCAACCTGCACATGAAAAAGTATTTTCAAAATCCCAACCACCTGTTTAAAAAAACAATAGCCACTTGGTGATTCTTGGAGTGGTAGTAAAAAAAAATTCTACGTCCATGCATTGGCAGGAGAGCAATGATTGACTATTTCCCAATTCTACTTCAAGATTTGTATAACATTCAAAGTCAGATACCCAAGTCAGAGGAACCAGATTCTGGGCTTCATCTGACAGTTACTCAGAATGAAGGGAAAGTACAATGGAAGTTACTACTCAGTTACCTTGCTGCTGTCACTCTTGATTCATCTTGAGGTCCAACAGCCAGAAAGTTCAAAGGATCTGGGATTTGGATGTAGAACTGAATATCTATCTCTTACTCCAGTACAGCCTTAGCTGCTTTACTGCTTGATTCCTTGACCATATCTAATATATTTGTACAGAATAGATGTATGGTATCTGTGTGTTTTTAGAAGTCTGTGAATGGTTTATTAATTCTATGAATTCCACACTGACCGCTTATATATCTGAAATTACATAGGCCTTCCGGTAAATCAGATATCTGTATTAGAGATTTGTACATTGTGTTATCCCAGGGAATCATGTAATGTATAAACCATCCTTTAGGCTTCTTCTTTAATCAGCACGAATTCCAGATAGGCATTTGAATGATTAGGAGTTAATTAAGTTTAACCATCCAAAAAAAAGTTCAGTAAAATTTGTTCTGCTTTGCTTTCTCTCTAGTAATTTGCATTAGTATGTGGGAGCTTGCAAATCTCAAGATGAAGGATTTAGTCGATATGTTTGCAATGCTTAGAAGCCCAGTTAAAATTTTTCCAATAGTTAATGCTAACATGCAGGAACCCAGAGCAGTTTTAAATCGGATTGTACAAAGGATCATATCCTCATCCCTCTTCCCCACAAGTAGTTTCCTACAAAACTCAGACAG
Source organism: Anolis carolinensis (assembly GCF_035594765.1). Lineage (NCBI taxonomy): Eukaryota > Metazoa > Chordata > Lepidosauria > Squamata > Anolidae > Anolis > Anolis carolinensis. Next base: position 69,099,932 of record NC_085845.1, on the reverse strand, counting down.
TCATGAAGGAATCAGGTAGGCTTCCTTCTACTTCTTTATAAAAAGAGTTTTAATAATAAAGTCATTCTTTACACTTTAAACATCTTTGAATGTATATCTGTCTCTGAAGAATCTTACATCTGTTATGCATCATGTGAAGTGTTGTTTACTTGTAGCAAAATGGAAAAACTGCCATTTTTTTATATAGCCATCTAGGGCTTTCTCAGAATGCATCCAATGAAGGGTTCAGATTTCCAGATATAACTCTGGGCCTTTCCAGTATGATAATCTCTGTGGTTCACTTTAAGAAATCTCATGTACAAAATGTTCACTGTTTTTAGCATCCCACCTGTTCCCCAATTTAGAATTCATGGTAGATTACAATAGTTAAACCAAACGTAGTTAAAAGTAGCAGTAGTCATTGACTTTATTGTTGTGTGCCTTCAAGTCATTTCCAATTTATAGAGATCCCAAGTCCAACTTATCACAGGGTTTTCTTTTCAAGGTTTGCTCAGATTCACCAGCTTACCGCTGACACAACCCTGATAATTGCTATGTTTTCTGAAGTTTCTTACAACTATTTATCAATTTTCTTGTTACTTTTAATGAAATGGAAACATTATCATGAATTGCCTTTATCTGAAGGTATATCAATAGTAATATGAATGCTACAGGATGCCTATTATGATATAATTGTGATGCTTGAGGATGAAGTTTAAAATATATTTTGATACATGTACTGGAATGCTGTTCTCTTTCAGTTTTGCCCCTCTCAGACAGTACAGTTTTCAGCTCAAATAACATACTAGCAATTTGAAAACATGCAAATGTGAGTAGATCAAAAGGTACCGCTTCGGCGGGAAAGTAAGGTCGCTCCATGCAGTCATGCCAGTCACATGACCTTGGAGATGTCTATGGACAATGTTGGGTCTTTGGTTTAGAAATTGAGATGAGCACCAACCATCAGAGTTGGACAAGACTAGACTTAATGTCAGAGGAAAACCTTTACCTTTATCTAACACTAAACCTTTACTAAAATGCATATAAAATGTATACTTCAAAAGTATTGTCTGAAGAAATAATGCCAATATTTGTGCTTCATAAAAACAAAGACTAGTATAGTTATAACACTTGTCTTATAACTTTTATTGTTTGTTCCTGCATGGCAAGAGTTTGGACTGGATGGCCCTTGTGGTCTCTTCCAACACTATGATGTTATGAGCAACATACATGAAAACATCAAATCCACTGGTCATTCATCCCTAATTTTCAATGGCCAATCTGAGAACAGAAAGTTGTCGAAGGCTTTCATAGCCGGGATCACAGGGTGGTTGTATGCTTTCCGGGTTGTATGGCCACGTTCCAGAAGTATTCTCTCCTGATGTTTCGCCCACATCTATGGCAGGCATCCTCACAGGTTGTGAGGTATATACCTCACAATATACCTCAAAACCTTTGAGGATGCCTACCATAGATGTGGGCGAAACGACAGGAGAGAATACTTCTGGAACATGGCCATACAGCCATGAGAACAGAAATACAATAGAGTTTTTAAGATCACACCATGTCTGCAACCCATTGCCATTAATATTGACTACTACATATGTACAAATATATGCATAAGAGTATGTGATACCTAAAAAAAAGACAAATAACATATGTTGTTCTAGTCTTTCCTGAGTCCTAATTTTTAAAAACAAATGGATTGTGCTTCATGTTATTGTTTAGCAATTTGTGCATATTTTCATTAACAGTATTCAAGCTGCTTTCTAAAAGTACATAAATTGCCTTTGAGTTGATGGAGTCTGTAGCATTTATTAACAGTTGCTGTGTAATGAATTTGAAAAATAATATCTAGAGAATTCTTTAAAAGTCAGCCAAATGATAAGGATGACTGCCAACATTTAAGCAAATCATTACAAAGGCGGAGTGAGAGAAAGGGCTGTTGTGGTAACCCATATATTGCAGTTATCACTTGGTTCCCTTCCATTTATGGTGTTTCTAATTTCACAATTAGAAGGAAAGTTGTCAGAAGCACAATGAATATACGATGAATGACACCAGGGGAAAAGTCGTCCAGTGTGTAACTGCCATCACTAGCAGGAGAAACAAAGCAATTGTTGCAACACTTAAATTTTTAAACTGTTTGGCAGTTTAATCTATCTGAACAGTCAGGCATAAAATCTGTTCTATCTCTTATGTTAGCTTTGATTTACACTCCAGTGATTATTTTGCTTTTGCTGTGGTACAAACAAAAGATGTCTTGCTCCCATAAAATGAAGTGCTAATGGGGATTTGTTTGAATTTGTCTGAATCATTTTTAATGGTCATTGCCTTTATGGTGTGTATATAATTGCATGGGGCAGTGGGAGGTGGGAGGAAACCTTTTTAATAGCAAAATCAGTAAGAATACATCATTTAGACAGTGGGCAGACCACATCAGGGAACTCAGCTAATTTCTGCCATCAGATGCCCTTTAAACATGTTGGCATTATGACTCCCAACTTCTGTACTCAATTGCCAAGTTGGAAGGGATGATCCATGCAGTCATCTAACACATCCTGTCCAGCTGTATAGACTAAGGGGAGTTGTAATCCAACACATCTGTCAGCACCAGGTTAAGGAAAGCTGAAGTAAATTTTTTCAGTACTAAAGAAAATGTGATTTGGCAGTTGGCAGCCCAGATCTACTATTTAAATGCAACACTGTCAGAAGGCACACAAGTTACCACAGCCAAAGCAAGCTTTTCACAGACATGTAGTTCTACTTCCTTTCTTTTTTGTGAAGCTTGGAGCCTATTGATATTAGATTTACTGCAAATACTCATGAATAAGTCTAGAACTGTTATTCAAAAATGGCCTAGAAAAACTGGATTGACTTTATCTGTGGGTCAATGCAAGTACTTTCCCTTAACATTAATCTAAGAAGGAATCACCCCATTTTCTGAGTAGAGTGGAAATTAACTTCCCTCCTCCATGCAGCTGAGAGGTGGGAAGTGCTTTGCCACCTCCACCGAGGAAGAGATGAAAAGAAAGTAGCTTAGTCCAGAGCTACTTTCTGGGCAGAGCTACCTGAGTAGCAATCCACCCCTTGAATTCATTCTGGATCTACAAGCTGACCCACCCTCCCGCCCATTAACAGTATAATTAATTGTGTTGTTGAAGGTTTCATGGCTGGAATCACAGTATTGTTGAGTGTTTTCCAGGCTGTATGGCCATGTTCCGGAAGTATTCTCTCCTGAGGTATACCTCACAACCTCTGAGGATGCCTGCTATAGATGTGGGCGAAACATCAGGAGAAAATACTTCTGGAACATGGCCATACAGCCCGGAAAACACACAACAACCCAGTATAATTAATTGGTCTCCTCCCCCCTTTCTATGTTCTGGGCGGGGGGGGGGGGGGGTTGCCTACCATATACTGTTCATTAGTAGGGCAAATTGTGAAGGTGTGGTTTTTAATAGAATGTAGTGGAAAACAGTAAGATTTCATTTTGGTGTACACCTAAGGCACCCCTTTTGTATGCAGATCAGGGATGGAAACCCTCAACTGTGGTTCAAATCAACGAGGTAAGGGCGAATGGAAATGGCCTAGGAGCAAGGAAAGTCTGGCCTCAATAAATCCTTGGCTCAGAATTCTCCATCACGTTTTGCTTAGTGATCGCCCAGGATTATTTCAGCCAGGGACCCGGTGTTTTGCCCAAATTGGCCAATGAGTTGGTCCAGGATGGCCAATGCCTCAGTTTTATCCATACCAAGTTCATGCCACGCTTTAGTATTAACTGCAAGTTTCAAAGATTAACATTAATAAAGTTGCCCATAGTTTAACCCATATTTGTTGTGTGGTCTCTTTATTTCAGGGGTTGAGTGGAAAAAGGGAAGAGCTTAATTTATTTGGAAAAAAAACGAAAAGAAGAACTGGCCTCTTCTACTCTCTTCACCATTGTGCCATCTCTGGCCATTTTCAATGCCTGGGTGGGAAAATGGTGCTTGTAATAGCCAGGGTGGCCAGCACCCCTAGGCAGCACTGGCACTTTCCCCTCTCCATGGAATGATCCTTGATTTATCCATGGGTCATACCAAAAACCACAATTTTGCCTCCCAAACATGCTCTCAACATATACTTGAGGTTGCCTTATACATATGGCATATTATATAGGGGTGTGCAAAATTTCATTTGTACCTTGTTTGTGTTACAAATTTTGTAAGATTCATACATATGACTTGATATTGAGAAACGTGAGGGGCGCCCACGCAAAAAACTTAAGATTCAAAACACTGACTTTCTGATGAGTTATATAAGTCTCATAAATGGCTTGAGGTTTCAATTTCAGGTGCCACTTCTCCCCCAAAAGAGCTGGGGTTGGTTCCCCCAAAGGGCCTTGAGGAGGATGGGGAGGCTAGAGTGGAGGAAGAAGCCCTGCTTTTCCTCAAAAAGGGTGGGGGAGAGAGGGAGGGAGGGAAAGATGCCCGGCTGGATGACCGGGCAAGGAAGAAGCCCCTCCAGCACATGGCTGGTCCAGAGAGAGAAGCAACCACACTCACATTGAGGCTTTAACGTGGGAAGCGAGTAGAATTCTGAAAAATGTAGTTTAGGGAGAGGCCTTTTGAATTCTCTACCACAGGGGTTTTCAACTTCCCAAACTTCATTTCCCAGAATTCTGCTTACCACCGTGTGCCTCCTCCTCCTCCCTGAAGGTTTTGGTGAGGGAAATCCTGTATTCATTCTCTAAAGGGATTTTGAGATAAAAAGGGAATTTTTGGGAGTTGAATCAAACTTGTGAGGTAGGCAATAGCTCTAAAGTTTACCTAGTAAGTTTCCTTGTTATTATTTCAAAGGCTGGATGGGCATCTGTTGGGGATGATTTGACTGTGCTTCCCCCCCCTCCGCAAAATAACTTAGAAATTATTCCCAACCCTCCTCCCCCCTAATTTAGTAATGAATATTGCATTTTTTTTAATTGATCGCACAATATCTTCCAATAGTCTATGATCTCTTAAATGAGGATGAGGCAGTTTAGACTCATCATCATTTAGGACCCAATCTGAGGACACAACATCTTTGGTGAATATTTACAAAATATTGTTTTGGACCTACTGTCAAAGAACAAAAAGGATCCCTTCATTTTAAAGTTGAGAGGCTTTTGACTTAGGCCCCTTCCACACAGCTCCATAAAATTCCATATTTTCTGTTTTGAACTGGAATATATAGCAGTGTGAAGCCCCCAGTGGTGCCGCAGGTTAAACCGCTGAGCTGCTGAACTGGCTGACCAAAAGGTCAGTGGTTTGAATCCGGGGAGCTGAGTGAGCGCCTGCTGTTAGGCCAAGCTTCTGCCAATCTAGCAATTAAAAAAAAATGCAAAAGTGAGTAGAACAATAGGTACCGCTCTGGCAGGAAGGTAATGACTCTCCATGCAGTCATGCCGGCCACTGCAACTTGGAGATGTCTATGGACAACACCGGTTCTTCGGCTTAGAATGGAGATGAACACCAATCCCATAGTCGGACACAACTAGACTTAATGTCAGGGGAAAACCTGTACCTTTACCTATATGGCAGTGTGGACTCAGATAACCCAGTTCAAAGCAGATATAGTGGGATTTTCTGCCTTGATATTCTGGGTCATATGGCTATGTGGAAGGGTCCTTAGAGCATGCTTAAATAAATTGGATTGTAGCCCACGTTGCTATGTTTCTTAGAAAGGGGCAGGAAAAGAGTTGAATATAACAAAACACAGTTGTGGAAGGATTTTGCCACCCAATCTCATGTGTGGTTGCTAAGCTCACTTCATTCCAAATGGTTCAGGATTGTAGTCCTTCAGAAATAAACACACACAGGCAGAAAAGGAGTGCCAAGAATGCAGGAATAAGAGACCATACTAAATACTACAAAATTGTAATGCAAATATTCCACTATAATTCTGTAGTGTGAATGGGCTAAAGGGCATATGCCCAACAGGATTCAGACAGAAGCCAAATTAGTTAGCCAGGCCTTGAATCTGCAAGGCCATTAAATGCTAATCAAGGTGATTAATTACAACATTCACACTTGCCTCCAACAGACAAGAGTTCTTTCTCCCTCTCTGAACCTTCCACAGATATATAATCCTCACTTGCCTATTTTCCAATATACCTCACAACTTCTGAGGATGCCAGCCATAGAGGTGGGCGAAACATCAGAAAAGAATGCTTCCGGAACATGGCCATACAGCCCAGAAAACACACAGCAACCCAGTGATCCCGGCCATGAAAGCCTTTGACAACACAATATGAGTTATTAGATTATAAGAAATAATGTTAATGACCTAATTATTAAACATTGTAATATGTAATGGATATGATTGACTTTGAAAATGCAACTTTCCAAACTCAGCAAATGCCCAGAAGCTATTTCAGAGTAGATATGAACAGGAACATGTGCTTGATTAAAGAGTCAGCGTAACATGTTTCAGATGCAATCTCAAGAATTTGTGCATGTGTATTAATAACAAATTCTAACTCATAGCCTTGAAAGGTTTAAAATTGGTTTCCCTTTGTTATTTTGCTTTACTTCAGTTCTTTACTATCTTGGCTGCTCACCTCTTAGAAATTCCTGTACTTCATTTAAACTCTCTGCCTCTGCAATACTATAAAAGTCTTTAAAATAACAATAAACAATGGAATGGATGAATAGACTACACCACAAGGCAAATACAAACCCCGAACATCTATATTGCGCATTTTGGAATATGAACTCATTCAAATACAAATTGCTTTCAAAGAAAAAAAAATCACCAGGTACCCACAATGTTATATGAATATATTAAAGAAAAATTACCAGGTACCAACAATGTTATAAGACTGAACGAATCTATGAGTCTGGTATTGGATTGAAGCTTAGGTGGGAAGACTAAAGGCTGGAGGGAGCTAGCATTGTGCTTGAGAACTATTGTGTTGCTGTGACAGACTTTGTAATAAAGCGGAAGGCAGAACTGGGCTGAGGAAGAGAGAGCTTTAGGAGACTAGCTTAGTTAGCTATGAGAGGACTGGGAGAATTAATAAAGAATGTGAAGCAAGTTGCTTCTGAGAACTTTTAATCAATTTGCATTCAAATATTGTGAATAAGAAGACATCATTAAATTATCAAGGAATTACATAATTAAATAGGTAAAATACTGAGGCCAGAATCCTGCATGGAGTATACAAGCACCATATGTTGCATCTACACTGTAGAATTAATGCAGTCTGACACCACTTAACTGCCATGACTCAATGCTATAGAATCATGAGAGTTGTCATTTGGTGAGATATCAGCATTATTTGGCAGGAAACATATTGTAAAACTACAAATCCTAGGATTTCATAGGACTGAGTCATGGCAGATAATGTGGTATCAAACTGCATCAATTTTGCTGTGCAGATGCACCCATAGTCACAGTGATATGTAGCAACTACCAGCCAGATTCATCCAATCCCCAATGATTACTTATGTGATGCGATGAGTGAAAGGGGCAACAAGTTACTTCCTGATCAACAGAGGAACAATCAACTACAAACTACATAAAATCATGAATATACATAACATTCACAATCACATAACTGCCATAGAGAATGTCAGACTGAGGGTGCATCTACACTGTATAATTAATACAGTTTGACACCATGGCTCAATGCAATGGAATCACGGGAGTTGTAGTTTTACACCATCTTTAGCCTTCTCTGCCAAAAAGTGCTGGTGCTTTACTGAACTATAAATGGTTGGATTCCATAGCATTGAACCATAGTATCAAAGTAGTGTCAAGCTGCATTATTTCTAAAGTGGACATACACTTTTTGTCTCTTGACTCACTTGCTAAGCTCAAACATTGATTTCTTGACTCGGTTCTTAAGCTAACATAAAGTGTTAAAACTTTGACAAAAGCCATTATTGCAATATAAACCTATGCATAATTGCTTACTCAGAATGAAAAGTCATTTTGTTCTGTGGGATTTATTTCTAGGCTGTGCCGCACCGGAGCCATAATTTCATTCATAAGTTCTCTCTATTGCATCTCTGGGAAATCATGTAAAATTGTCACTATTTTTCCCTAATGCCTGCTAGAAATCACTTTTGGAAGGAGGCTGCATTGCGACGTAGAATCCTTCAGAAAATAAAACATTTGGGATGTAATAGTCCAGAGTTGTACCAGGCTTTTCTGATCATCACCCTCAACACTAACAACAAACATGGCTTCTTTTGTCAGTTGTGACTAGAGTAGACTCATTTAATCAGTAGCATTTACCTACATATTGACTCACCATTCAGCAATTGATGGAAAATAATAATAATAATAATAATAATAATAATAATAATAATAATAAAACTTTATTTTTGTACCCTGCCTCCATCTCCCCGAAGGGACTCGGGGCGGTTAACATGGGGCCAAGCCCAGATAATTACAACAAACCGAAATAAAATACATGCATAATACACATCATTAGCAGTTAAAATACGTCAAGATAAAAAAAACAATTATACACAGTAATATAATAAAATGCTAAAATAGTTAAAAAATAACATAGTAAAACATAATTTAAAACCAGAACAAGAATTAGCAAGAACAAATTGGGCCAAAATGCGTGGAGTGCATATTGTAAACCCAATAGGTGAGGAAGATGGATAAAATGCTGCATTTAGTGGGAGATTTGGAGTGGGATAGATGATGAAATTATTTCCAAACTAATGGGACAGAATAAAGTGCTACAGATATAGTGAATTGTCATTGAGATGGGGCCTGTCATGGGGATTCATTATTAATTCTCCAAAAACACACTGAAAGAGCCAAGTTTTTAGACTTTTCCTAAAGGCTGAAGGGTGGGTGTTTGCCTAATCTCCCTGGGAAGCAAGTTCCAGAACCGAGGAGCCACCATGGAGAAGGCCCTCTCCCTCTTCCCCACGAGCTGCGCTTGTGACGGAGGCGGGGGCGAGAGAAGGGCTTCCCCCGAAGATCAAAGGGATCACACAGGTTCATAGGGGGAATCTACTCTTAGGAATGGATCTTCTCTAATTGGAAATAAGCAACAGCAATGCCTACCAGGTTTGCACTTTCTCTCATTGTGTGTAAGCATGATCCCTACCTTTTCTGACTGCAAGCGTTCCTAAATGTAATGGCCATCTATTGGGGGTGCTTTGAAATCAGTTTTCCTATTTTCTTGCTTCTTGGCAGGTGGCCAAGAAGGTCTCTTCTAACTCTATGATTCTATTATTCTAACTAAGGATCATTAGTTTGATAATCCTGTAATATAATAGAGCAACCCAGTGCAATCCATTATTATTGGGATCCAAGTTGAATGCTTCCAATACACACTCCTCGAGTTAATACATAGAAAGCAGTTTTGTTAGCTACCAGCTCTCATGCTTTTTGAATGTTGCAGTGGACTTGTAAACTGACATCCCCTATTCAAAAAAAAATCATATTTAGTGTACTTTGAGATGCACAAAAAAACCTCTCAAAACTGCAAGGCTATTCAATGTTAATCAAGCTGGCCGATTGCAACATTCACACTTGCCTCAAACAGACATTAGTTTTTTTCTCCCAATCTGGACATTCCACAGATATATAAACCCCACTTGCCTAGTCTCCAACAGACCTCACAACCTTTGAGGATGCCTTCCATAGATGTGGGCAAAACATCAGGAGAGAATGCTTCTGGAACATGATCATACAGCCCAGAAAACTCACAGCAACCCAGTGATTCTGGCCATGACACCCTTTGACAACACAAACTCTCAAACGTTTAGATTGTTCTTTTTAAAAAATTCTAAGCATTAAAAATCCTTATTTGATTAGAATAGACTTCTGGATGGGCATTCATGACAGAAAAATAAAATGGAAATAAAGAGTGAAAAAATAGTGAATTATTTTTTAAAAAAACAAGGCATACAATTTTTATTTTAAGTATAGATAGGAAGTTTCTCCATTTCAAACATCATTAGATCCGTTGTAGCACATTTTTGTTACTGCTAAAGCATCTAGTTTCAAATGGTCTCCCTTCCTTAGTGTTGAGGTAAGCTCTTGTTTTAAGACATTTCCAATTTCTTGTCTCTAAAGGATTCCTGAACTTCACAGTTATCAATTAAATGGCCTTATTAGCTATGACTCAATCTGCCAGCTGCATTTTCAACTACTAGACAAGCAACATCTTTCTCTCTCATCTGGGAAAACGTTCACTTTTCCAGCTGGTAGCTCTCTGTTTTGTGGTTGTCTGTGGCATTCAGGAAGCTCCAAAGCATAATCATATCCCTTGACACTCTAAAAGTCTTGGGTTCATTATAATTCTTTTATTGACCTAAAATAATCATGAAATACACTGTCACAATTTTCCAAGAGAATAGCAAACAGACACACCAGATCGAAACCATACTAAATTAAATAGGATATACTTGCAAGTGATATCCTAGGAGAGGATGATGCAAGGACAAAAACAAACAAGAGAAATAAAATAATTAGACACTAGTAAGTCTAGCATTACAAGGAGGAAGGAAGGGAGATGAAAAAGAAGAACACTGCAGCACCTGTTTTTTATTGTTTAAGATTAACTGGTCTTTATTTCAAGTTACATTCTGTGCCACTCCCACAACTGTATGCATATTTTTTATAACCTGAGACAAAAAGTAGTAAGGAAAATATTGTGTACCCGTATCATTATTGGTGATCAAATATGCCAAAGTAAGCATATTTTGTGTGATGTTAGATGCTAAAGCAGGAACACCAAGGAATGCCATGTGCTATAGACTATATTTCTTGATACCATTTGAAGAAGTGGTACTGCATCACTTATCACTGCATTTGAAGAAGTGGGTTTATATCAGCAAAAGCAGAAGCTAAAATCATCAAAACCATCCAGGACCCAATCTGACATTTGCCACTGTGGATAGGTCCCAGATTAGTGGTCAGTGTAGATTTTAGTCTGCTTTGATCCATAGTCAAAGAAGACTAAAATTCATCTGGCTCAGTTCTCTTTTTCCAAAACTGATGAGCAGTATAGTGAAGTCCGCTCTCTCATGGCTGATATATTGAAAAAAAATTAAAAAGAAAATCTGGAATAATGATATCATTTCTCTCCCTCCCTCTTTACCCCAACTTTCTTGTTTCCTCTGAGCTTCACAGAAATTCTAACTGTAATTGAGAGTGAGATGGTTTTTTCCCAGCAACATGATACAGTTATGAGCTTCCCTTGTTATAATGCAAAATATTTTGTGGCAGCCTGGCCTTGAATTGGCCACTGGGACTCATTAGCTGTACCTGCACTTTGTGGGAATGAACAAGGCTAGAATTTGTTTATAGATATGACTCAAACAAGCTATCTGTATTTTGGGGGCAGGATTGGGAGAAGTATTCTGAATTGACTATAACAGGCTGTTGTTTTATGCTAAGGAAAAACTTGGTATTTCCATTCTGCCATTACTACCTTCACAATATTTTCTTGAACACAGTGGAATAGAGCAAAATGCAACTCGAAAATAATCATGTACTATATATTTCTCTGTTTCACAGTCAAGCCAAATCTTTATTAGTCCAGGACTAAACTGCACCTTACCCTTGGAACTCCTAAATGCAGTCCTGAACACCCAAGGCTCCAGACCCACAATTAAAAACTTTTGGAATTAATTTTAGGGTCATTTTTAATATGGAGGGCAATTTTATTAAGAGGTTTTTAAAATGAGGAAGTAAACTATGAACTTTAACATTCCACACAGATATATCTTCATGATTCCACTTGGACTGGCATGGCTGCATTCTAGGATTTTTTTTTAAAAAAACATCATGTTTTACAAAAAATTTGTTGAAAAAGCAACAACAACAATTCTTTATTGATTAGTCACTTATAACCATATCAAAACATGTAACACATACAATACGTACACACTTACGCATACATACAATAAAACCATGTAAAGATACAAAACATGCCCTCACCATAAATAAAGAAAAATCCAAAATAATGGTCTTTGGCAAGAAAACTAAGGTTTACAACTGGCACCTTGATGGACACAAAGTGGAGCATTCTAGGATTTGCATTTTAGGGTGAATTATTATCATCTTGAGAGCTCTGAAACATGACATCTCAGAAATCCATAGCTTGCAGCTATTGTACCCCTTTCCCAAATTAATTAAACCAGAGTTCTGCTATTGCGAAGAAGATGAAGGACTTAGCAGCTACTGTACCCCATGCTTTATCAAATTAAACCCTTAAATAAATGTACTAAATGATATTTTGGTGTATTTTGTATTAATTAGTATTATATAAAGTTAAATCAAATTTATTGTGAAGGCACTTGTTTACCCAGTTACCTTTATTAGCATAAACCCCCGGGAACAGAGATTGCTAAGCCATTACGAAATATCCCTCCAGCAATCTCCCAAACCTGGCATTCTTGATGCTATAGTTTTGCAGTTCTGCTTTTACAACTAAAGAAGTATTCTTTACCAGGCAATGAGGCAATGGCATATCAACCATTTCACTTGCCATTATATTATCTATCTATCTATCTATCTATCTATCTATCTATCTATCTATCTATCTATCTTGTTATTTTATTCACATGCAAAGTAAGTAACATTAATACTTGAGATTCAAAAATACCCTAACAACAGTACTAGATGATAAACAAAGGTGGTTATTGGTTAAAGCTGATTGAATTGAAGTGATCAAGGTGGGTCACAGTGTGAGAAGAAGGAAAAACTGGTACCTGAACCTTTATAACACTATGGCCTCTTCCACACAGCTGCATCAAGTTCAAAGCAGATATTGTGGATTTTCTCCCTTGGTATTCTGGGTTATATGACAGTGTGGAAAGGCCCTGTGATGATAGTGTAGTGGAGCCTTTTCATCCATTATTTTAGCCTGATAGATTTGAAGACTAATACTTGGAGATAAACTCCAAAGAAACCTCATAAATGCATTATGTGCTTTATCGTTGCAACACAAGGCAGCAAAAACCTATGGATAAAAGGTGTACTTTAAGGCACAGTTCTATTGTCTATCTGTGCATGTATATCTCTAAATCCAAAAGCAGGGTTTTTTTAAAAAAAAATTAAAACAGGTTCCAGTGTTTGTTCTCCTCTTTAAAATTTCCATTGTGATCTCAATGCACTCATTGGCCAAATGTACAGATATACTCTTCATTGAATGAATGACAATGTTTTAGCTTGCAGTTGCGTGGTGGACATTATTGGGGGGTTTTCACAGTCACATTCTCCTCACCTCCCACTCTAATATGACCTGCATAAAGCTGCCTTTCAAGTTTCAAGAGTGAGGACAGAGAGATGAATAATACAAACAACCCCAATCTAGCATATTGTTATGGAAATATGTGGCTTGTATCTATAAGCACATGTGTCATTCATATGACTGAACATAAGCCATTAGATTCAATTATTCCTCAATCAGAAATGAGCATGAAGGGGACAAAAGTGAAGCCAGTTCTTAAAAAATAACAATTCTTTTAAAATGTATAGATATGATCATTCACTACTTTCTTAGAGAAAATAAAATGTGTTACCATAAAAAGTCCTAACCCTGAAACTTCTTAATATTTTGTAAACAAACTGACACACAGCTTTCCTATGATCTTGAATTTCTCTCTCGTTTCTTTCCATCCCCTTATTGTTTGTTTAAAACAAAAAGTGAAAGAAACATATTATATCCAAATATTTATACTCATTTTTGCCACTTTGGTTCATCTAATAAAGGATATATACAAAAAACTTCTTATGCTTTAGAGAATGTGAAGAGTTCATGAATAGGAACCTGTATTTGAACATAAACTGCCAAAAACAATTTTGTACCTCCTGTTACATCAGCTTTATTCTATGAGGGTTGATTTTACCAGAATCAACTACCTGGTGACACTACACAATTCAGCTTCTGGTGACTTTTCCATGATTTTGTCCAGACCCTAAAATAATCTCCAATGCTCTCATAAATGTTTTTCATTCACAATTGAGCTAGTAGTTTTATTTTTGTTTTTTTATTTTGCAGGGTTTTTGTCCAAGTTGTAGACAGATCTGAATTTACAATAAGATTCCATATTTTCAAAATGGAAGATCACACTTTTCTCCCTTTCTTTCTCCAAGCATTCCAAGGTTTCATGCAAGTGAGTAACCCCTAGAATCATCCCATCACTTGTGAGAGCAGGAATGGACAATTGAGCTTATGTCAGTGGAAACTTTTTAAATTGATCAATAGCCTGTAGGTAGAATTTCAGTCTGAAATTGAATTTCTCACACATACATAGATTTATGGCAGTACTAAAGAGCAAGATGACATATGTTTGGATTTTTCCAAGTTACATACCATATTCTGTCATGTTTCCAATCTTTTTCCCTTCCCCCCTTTTTAATAGTTTGAGTTAATTTTTTCCTTTTTTTGAAAACAAAATACTTATTTGCAATAAAACCAAAAGATTCTATATTATTCTGTATTATTAAATTATATTAGGAGACTCAATTGCTCAGCTAGTTATAATACAGTTCAAGGATGGGTAAGGTGTGACTCCTCAAAGCCACTTTTGCTTCTCCCAGCAGTCTCTACTCCACTGGAAAAAGTGGACAACTTTGTTTATGACAATATGTAAAGGCGTGACAATAGTACAGAGCTAGCTACTGAAATAGTTTTAGGGATGATTCTTATCCCCTATTTTTTTATGCTTTTACAGGGCTTTACAAACTGTACTGGCCTTTTTTCAAGGATTTGGGTAGCTTCTTGGTTTGGGGAAAGGTCTATGTATTTCTTGAAAAGTTAGGAGAATTTAAATTCTGGAAAAAAGAGCCAATAGACCAAGCCTTCCACATCCAGAAAGTTTTGCTTGAGAGCACTATTGACCGGGGGGGGGGGGGGATTTAACCTCCTCCCCTTCAAAAAATATTCCACATTTTGCCCATTGGTGTCCTCTAGGTGAAAAAATTACTTTAGAAAGCAGATTTTTCTACTCTTCCAAAAAAAATCCAGAAGTGGCAGTATTGCCCCGCAATAGGCCATAACCCTTCAAATCCCCAAGGTCCCATTAAAACTTCTCTCATTAAAACTGGAAGCAAATCTTCGGTCACATTCAATGCTGTTTCCTTCCCCTTTTTGAGGGCTCAGTGTGGCCCCCTTAGCATTTTCGAAGTTGAAATGGATCTTGGATATTTTGAATTTGGATACAAAAGGTATGAAATTCTGGTGAGACAGAACTAGTTGAGATACAAGAATCATAGTAGCAGGTATGGTTCTACAACCTCCACATATACATGGAGTGGAGCAATTTGTTCAGCCCTAAATATACAACATACTCTTGTTCATGTTTACTTTAAAGTAAAATTTATTTATTTATTTATTTATTTATTTATTGATTTGCAGCACTTCTACGTTGCCTTTCTCAACCCCGAAGAGGAGTCAAGGTGGCTTTACAACAGAAGCAACAATTTGATGCCTTTAAAAACAGTGTACAATAAAATAAACATTTAAAATGATGTTATAAAATACAATTAAAACAATTAAAAGCATTTAGCACAATACTATCACAATAATTCATGTGATCCACAAACGTCGTCCAGGCCATTCCAATAGTCATAGCACGTCTTTCCTATCTATTTATTGCACCAGTTCTCCAAAGACTTGATCCCATTCAATATACATGAATTTAATTTTATTATCTTTTGGCACATTTTGCATGTTCAAATAAGATGACTTTGAAATGGTCACTGCCACTGTCATCCAATTAGCATTCAACTGTTTCTAGTTGTCCAAAAGTTTTGCAATCAGAAGAGCTTTGATGAGTTCCACTTGTCTGCAGTCCAAAGTGTAATGATGGAATAAAGCATAACATTTTCCCTTTTCAACCTCACCATGAACCATTTCCCCACTCTCCTTCCCTCCCTCTTTGCTGTCTGTAAAAATGCATTGATTTTGTCCAAATTTGAATTTGTGGCAGCTATATGTGTTTGGTTTGGAATCTGTTTCAATTATGTTTTTCACAATTAGACTTATTCTGGTTTGACACTGCCCTTAGTTCTGTTTATTTACTGAAAATGCTGTCCTTCACCTGCGTGTGGGAACAAATCCTGCTTCCTCCCACAACAGAAGGAAGCCAAAACCCAGCATCCTCAAGAGGAAGTATCCTGGGTACCAGAAGATGACGAAAGCTTTTCCAGATGGTAGCTGCAAAGGACCTGCTGAGCCTTATGGAATCATCATAATTGCTTTTTTAATATCGTACCTGAATATGCAGTTTCACATTGCATTGAGTTTCTGTTTGCCATAACAGAGTCAGTTACTCCAAAAGTAGATGATGAGGAAAAATCATTTTCTGAATATATTATTCTGCATATTTAAAATAATGAACAGTCTTACAAAGTCAACTATCACTTTTTGTGAGGTGGGACTGGCGTTATTAATGTACCCATCTCTGACCATTCAGTGTCATACATTCAAAGACAAATTTCCAGGGGCAGAAAATCACTTTCCTGTATCCCTAGAAAGAGAGGTTTTTTTGTTGTTGTTTTGCTTTGTTTTTGGTTTGGTTTAGATGTGATGACATATTTGGGGGGGGGGGGGGGTGTCAGAGTTTCCTTTTGTGTCCAAGCTTCAATTGATGTTTTTCAAAATGGAAAGGGAAAAAGCATGCAACTATACAGAGAACACTTTATTTGACCTGGCTTCATAAGCATCTCCCAATTAAATGCACCATTATGATATTGCTAAAGGAAAGATTTCTCCACAAATTCTTTCTGTTCGTAACATACCATTCTTCTGTTTCGCTCAGAGCAATGGCAGAAGCGAACAACACTTCAGTCTCTTTTCAAAGAACATCAGAACAACCTGCCCTATAACCTTTGCTAGGGTTGTTTAGTTCAGATATGAGACATTGCAAAAAAAAAAAAAGGTTCATTATTCTGGCTATTTATTTATTTCTGGCCTTTAGTTCAAAAACAAATCATTTTTATGAAAATATTTGAAGCAAAATATTGAGCAGAAATATCTAGCATCTTGTTGATACCCCTCATGTTAACTAAACAAAAAGAGATTTTTAAAGTCTTTTTAAAATAAAAATAACAATGAACAAGACACATTTTCTTTTGGATTAACTATCGTGTTACAGATGGGCTAGTAACACTTCCTACAACACTGATTTTAATTCACTATCTCCAAAAGCAAAGAGAGTTACAGTTGGAGACATTTTCATTGTTATACATTCTATTAGAATGACATTCAGTGGGGTGAGATCCATTTCAATAGAGCCACAAAAATACCCCCCCCCCCCACACACACACACACACACACTGCCAAGACCCTCTTTCTGTTTCAAATTTGGCATCTTTGTACCAATTGGATTCACACTATTTAAAAATAAACTTGTTGTCTGGAAACCCAAAGGGTCATCATTACATAGGTATTTCAAGTGTGATTCTTGGCTATAACTACAGTTCCAGCATGAGAAATGATTTGTTGTATTGAAAATCTTTGGTTTAAAAGAGCAGGAGGGGAAAATGTTTTACACACACACACCCATCTGCCTTCTAGCGGCTTTACTGTAAAAGCTTGGCTAATGCCCCCTTTTTATGATGCAATTAAAAATATATTTACACAGTATCTGGTACTTACTTTTCAAAATTTATTTTATCGTTTGATAGGAAATCAATATACTTTGTGGTTAGATGCATGTAAGTGCATTAAACCTGCATTAAGCTTCACATCTAGCATAAAATTAATAGAGCCATAAACATTGAGCTGAAACTTCATTAGCCTTTAGCATGCCCTAATGTGGCACTGTTACTTGGCAATTCAGCATGATCACATTTCCCATCAGTATTGAAATATCTAGAGCACTTTGTCTCAGGGGTATACTGCATATTGTTTTAAAGGTACAACTAACAGCTACATTTCCTTTACACTTTACTTCATAGTAAGCATGGAAGACTAAATAGGATTTTCCCCCTTACATATGGGTAGGAGGGGGGTTCAGTCTCCACCATTGCTATGTATTGTGTGTCATTGTAGGGTATGACTGAAATATCACTCTTACACTTCTTGGTGGAAGTATAGGAGTGATAGTTCAGTTTCAGGGTTTATCAGGCATGAGCCCTGAAACTGAGTAGAAAGGGAAACAGACATCATACAACATGTTTAGCAAAAGGAAACTGCAAGCCCAGTACTGCTTTTAAGTGAACCTAGTCACAACATTAGCAGTTGAAATAGATATTTATTTCAAACATCGGTATTTTATAAAACTTCAGAGCTATACAGAAAAAAGACAATGTGCAAATGAACCATGTCTGATTTAATTTAACTGTGGACCATCTCAGGTCGCCATTATTTCATAAAGGCGGGAAATAAATAAACAATGTAAGACTGAATACTCAAAAAACCCAGTTTTCTTCCTTTTTATGTTTTCTCTTTACAGACTCAGTTTGTTTTCTGGAATGGAAGAATGTTCATCATTTTATGTGAAAGCATTCTCTCTCCTCCTTAAAATTGTATGGATTTTTTATTTAAAATATCCCATATTAGAAAGAAATTGATTGGATTTTTAAAAGAAGCAGAGCTCTTACTACTTCCCAGTATAATTATTTGGTGGGAAAAAAGATTAATTATACTTTGGTGGAGGAGACCTTTTTTCATTAGTGCTCAATTTATAAATGTAATTGACATAACTTCTGACATTAATGTAGTTTTATTATAAAATCATTCATGTGGTACTCTCAGACATAAAATAAGGAATCAATCAAGTTTCACAATATAGACATAGAGAAGATAGTATGCATGCTCAGAAAACCAATTAAGAATCTCTCTTTCGTTGTTAAAAGCAGGCCTTGTAACTTTTAAACAAGTTACTTCACTATTTGTGACTATGGGTCCATCCAGACAGGCCCAAAACACAGGACCTGTCCCAGGTTTACCTGAGGCATCCAAATGATGCCTCAGGTAAACCCAGATTGCTCTAGAGTCAACTGGGATTTCCCAGTTTACTCTGGATTAATAAAACACCTGGAAAGATCCAAACCATAATGTAAGGTTGAGATCTTTCCAGGTGTGACCCCTGTGGGAATTGGCTCCCGGAAATATTTGTGCCATCCCCACAGTGATCCTAGTTCTTCGAGTGTGAAGAAGTGGGATAGTGCCCCCACCCTCCCCTCCCAGCCCTCCAGTTCCCCCCAAAACCTATCTGAGGGACCTTCCCCCAACTTCACGGTGCATCATTTTGATGCACTAGGAGCTTTCCACAGAGTGGCCTGAGCATGCAGCCAGGACTCTCACATAAGTTTTGGGGGGACTGGCTCCATGCCATCCCAGATCAACCTCTGGTACATGGATGCATATGAGGATGTGTATAAATTCAGTGTGTGTGTGTGTGTGTGTGTGTGAGGGGAGAGATCCAATCATAATCAAGCATTTTAAATTTGCATTAGTTGCAGGAATAAGAACATTGGCCAATGCTGAATTCCACACCCCACCTTTCTGTAGCCTCATCAAAAGTTTTCCTTGTGACTTCCCTGAATAGAAAACAAATGTTTATATGAAGTAGGTAGGAGGACTACTGCCTCTCAACCACATTAGCCCCCATTAGCCAAAAAGATTCAGCAGCTGTGCTCCTTATTGGCTAAGGCTTCGGCTGCCCCCTGCCAGGCTCAGTTTTGGCAATTTGCTAGCCTAATTCCTTGAAACACCAAAATAATATTTTGGACACCCCTACTGTGCAGTGACTACACAAATACCCCTGGAACTAGTTCAAGGCTGGAAGTGTTCCCACAGTATCCACAGGGAACTCTGGATGTAGCGTACCTGGATTTCAGTAAGGCCTTCAACAAAGTCCCCCACGACCTTCTAGCAAACAAACTAGTAAAATGTAGGCTAGACAAAACTACGGTTAGGTGGATCTGTAATTGGCTAAGCGAACGAACCCAAAGGATGCTCACCAATGCCTCTTCTTCATCTTGGAAAGAAGTCACGAGTGGAGTGCCGCAGGGTTCCGTCCTGGGCCCGGTTCTATTTAACATCTTTATTAACGACTTAGATGAAGGGTTAGAAAGCACGATCATCAAGTTTGCAGATGACACCAAACTGGGAGGGATAGCCAACACTCCAGAAGAAAGGAGCAGAATTCAAAACGATCTTGACAGACTAGAGAGATGGGCCGAAACTAGCAAAATGAAGTTCAATAGGGACAAATGCAAGATACTTCACTTTGGCAGAAACAATGGAATGCAAAGATACCGAATGGGGGACACTTGGCTGGACAGCAGTACGTGTGAAAAAGATCTTGGAGTCCTCATGGACAACAAGTTAAACATGAGCCAACAATGTGATGCGGCTGCTAAAAAAGTCAACGGGATTTTGGCCTGCATCAATAGGGGTATAGCATCTAGATCCAGGGAAGTCATGCTACCCCTCTATTCTGCTTTGGTCAGACCACACCTGGAATACTGTGTCCAATTCTGCGCACCGCAGTTGAAGGGAGATGTTGACAAGCTGGAATGTGTCCAGAGGAGGGCAACTAAAATTATCAAAGGTCTGGAGAACAAGCCCTATGAGGAGTGGCTTAAAGAACTGGGCATGTTTAGCCTTCAGAAGAGAAGGCTGAGAGGAGACATGATAGCCATGTACAAATACGTGAGGGGAAGTCATAGGGAGGAGGGAGCAAGCTTTTTTTCTTCTGCCCTGGAGACTAGGATGCAGAACAATGGCTTCAAACTTCAGATTCCACCTGAATATCAGGAAGAACTTCCTCACTGTGAGAGCTGTTCGGCAGTGGAACTCTGCCCCGGACTGTGTTGGAGGCTCCTTCTTTGGAGGCTTTTAAGAGAGGCTGGATGGCCATCTGTCGGGGGTACTTTGAATGCGATTTCCTGCTTCTTGGCAGGGGGTTGGACTGGATGGCCCATGAGGTCTCTTCCAACTCTACTATTCTATGATTCTATGATTGTTGCAGAGCATTACCAGTCTCAGGAATCACAGTATTCCTTAACCCAATGTTTCTTAACCTCTGCTCCTCCAGGTGTTTTGGACTTCAAATCCCAGAAATCCTAGTCAGCTTACCAGTTTATAGGAATTATGGGAATGAAACATGTGGAGGAGCAGAGTTTGAGAAACACTATCTTAACCAGTCTGTTGAGATGCACTGATGTGCCTATTTATTTCTGTTTGGAATCACCACAGGTTTTGAGGTCTGCATGGGATATACTCTGATTGGTTGTAGTGTATTGTTTGCCTTGTTCTGTACTTTCTGAAGAGTTTTTAAAGTCACTGTTTCTGGCTTGAACCACACTACAGCACACATTGAGATTCATGGACACCGAATAATCTATTCGTCTTCAAACTGTATTATAGTGTCTGTGTAATGCCCACAGATGCCTGATAGTCACAAGTTGTTTCTTTGTCTGCAGTCTTTTTTGATTGTATCTTTGATCTAATATTAGACTAACTTCAGGCTTCCCACCTTAAAAAACATCTGGGATCCCAGCTGGAAACTGGGCCCATCCGCATTATGAACTGAGAATAACAACAACAAACTTCATTTATGTACTGCTCTATCTCCTTGGAAGGGACTAAGGGTGGATTACAACATAGGTAAGCATTCAATACCACATAGAAACATACAACACCACTGTAATAAAAACATAAAGATAATAACGATTAAAAACAAATATACCCATTTAAAATAAGACTAGTTTCAGGACTACTGGTCTTATTCAGGAGAAAGAATGAAATCAAGACCCCATTTGCATTATATAGCCATAGCACTTTCACACCTCTTTAAGTGCCATGCCCCAAATCTTGGTATCTGCAATGTACAAGGAGTGTTTTTGTTCATCAGCCATAACTTGTTGGTAGAGTCTAAAAAGTTTTTATTATTTTATCTTATTTTATCTTAGCTTTTATCTTAATTTAACATTTATCTTTGCTAACATTGTTATTTTAATATGCAAGCATTTAATGCCATTTAAGTTTTATACTTTGCAGTGTTTTATTATTTATTTATTTTTAAAGTCACCTTTTGTGGGCTCTGTTTTAAAGCCTAAATGTGTGTTTTGTTCATGTTCTAATGGTTCTTTTAATGCTGGCCATTGACCAAAAGAAAAATGTTCTGTTCTGTTCTGTTCTGAGAAGTATTTGGAATTCACCCAAACATCCAATTCATCATGGAAAAAGAAAATGAAGAAAAACTGCCATTTCTAGATGTCCTGGTCATCTGAAAACCTAATCAGCAATTGGGCCACACAGTGTACAGAAGACCAACACACATGTAGATATGTAGATATTGACATAAAAACTCCAACCATCACCCAAGTAAAAAAAGAAGCACAATTAAAGCCCTGGCAGATGGTGCAAAAAGAAACTGTGAACCCCATCTCCTCCAAGGTGAACTGAACCACCTAAACTGGGCTCTACAGGCCAATGGATGCTCTACCACAGGCATCAGAAAAGCTGCAAGACCAAGAACAAGCCAAGAAAGCCAAAGATCTATTCAGAGGAAAAGTGCTCTTACCATACATTAAGGAAACCACTGACTGCATATGAAAACATGAAGAAACACAACCTAAAAAATTGGTTGAAAAACCAACAGATGCTACATTCAGCAAAGGACAAGAGGGATCCTCTCCCCTTTGCAGGATTCTACCATATACCGTGAAGCTGTGGACAAGTCTACATAGGGACCACCAATTGCAGTACCCAAAGACAAATCAAGGAACATGAAAGGAAATGCAGACTAATTCAACTGGAAAGTCAGCCATAGCAGAGCACTTGATGAACCAACCTGGGCAAAGCATATTATTTGAGAACACAGACATGCTGGACCACTCTAACAACTACCATGTCAGACTACACAGAGAAGCCATAGAAATCCACAAGAAGGTGAACAATTTCAACAGAAAGGAGGAAATCATGAAAGTGAACAAAATCTGACTAATAGTATTAAAAACTCTAAAATCAGGAAATAAAGACCAACACACTGAAAACAGGGGAATTCCAGACAGGAGGCAATAAGGGCCAGCTGATGTCTCCCAACAAAGGATTCCCCCAGGCAGGAATTAGCCAGGCCTTGTGCTAATCAAGGTAACATTCACACTTTCCTCCAACAGACAAGAATTCTTTCTCCCTCCCTGGACCTTCCATAGATAGATAAACCTCCCTTTATAAGTTTTCAATTTACCTCACAACCTCTGAGGATGCCTGCCATAGATGTAAACGAAATATCAGGAGAGAACGTGGCCATGCAGCCTAGAAAACTCACATTGATTTTGGCCATGAAAGACTTCAACAACACTGCATTTGGAATTCTCCGTCGAAGCACTCTTTTACCTCACCAAACCCCAGGATTCCATAGGATGAAGCCCATGGCATTAAAGCAGAACCATCGTTGTACAGAGTGAAAGTATCCTGGATATGAGTTACTGCTATTTGACACCTATTTATTTTGTCCAGTCACCTGAGCAAATAGGGAAACAAGGAAATGACTGGGGTGATGAATAGAAGAGTCCTAGGGCTAATGGGAGCCCTTTTCAGAGGCCCAGAAACCTCATTGACATCAGACACATCAGACACTATCACAGGCTGGACTAAAACAGTAGCAAATTCAAGCATGTTACAAGTTGTTTTAGGGCCAAACCAAATAGGAAACGAAGAGATCAAATTTCCTCATTTTTTCCAAGTTCAAAGCAGAGGGAAAGGTAAGGCTTGGATTGCAATGGGAAAGGTCCCAATCCAACTGGTATTCCCAACTAATGCAGATCTACTGCATCAATAGGATTTATGCCATTTTTGATTTGCCATTAAAGAGTTACTTCAATGGGACTACTTTAGATCAAACTAGCAACTGGATTTATTATGTTCTCTTGTGACATTTTCGTATTCAGCTCCCTCCATTCTCCCAAATATTCCCCTTTGGAAGTTATTTAAATCCAATTAAAGTTCTTCCACAGCCTTAATTGGAAATTAATCCATAGGAGATCTAATCAGAGATCTCCAAGTGAATTGTCTTGTTTAAATACACACCTGTTTATCTTCTGATTATGCCTCAGTGGTTTTATTACAGACATTCTCTTACTATGTTATCAAATTCAGAAGAAATTGTTGGGCTGAGTTGGCTGTATTTTCAAATGTGCCACATGCAATATTCAATTCTGCAGAGTTGTTTTACACAGTACAGTTTGCAAATTGCCATAGAATGCAATTCTGGGCTCATCAAAAGATACGTTGGCATCCCAAATTGTATTTAACATATCCATTATTTTTTTCTTTCGTATAACTAACTACAGTACAAAGCATTACTTAGTGGAAGCCATATGGACTGTTGTTTCTAATTTTAGAACTACCTGGAAAACATGAGAAAATCTATTTTCCATGAAACACAAATGTTCTATTTTTCAGCAGTTGAACATCAAGTGAACTTCCTAGGGAAGAGACGTAGTAATGGAAATGAAGCCAGCTATAGCTCAATAATGATTGCAGGAAAATATACTCTTTGACCATCATATCCCTGAACTGTTTCCCACCATTACTTATTGCATGTGGCTTCCTTCCATTGGCACTGAAAATAGTTTGAAGGTTTCTATAGCTTTCGGTTTTGGTAGTAACTGCTTGAGGAAAAAACAAAGTTCTATACCTATAAATTTTGGATAATTTTATTAACTGGAATCTGAACTAAACTAATCTCTTCTCAAACGAATTAGGATTTAGGATGAATTAGGGGGAATTAGCCCCAAATGTTTAGTGTTGGATTGTTGGGTTTTGTGATGGATTTATGCCATTTCACTTTATTACAGATGAGAATCATATAGCTGTCCAAAGTGGTGTTGTATTACAATTCCCACTATTACTCACCATTGGCTATGATGGTTATTGGTTAGGTTTGTGAGTAGATGTTGTTCATGAATACTCAGAAAGCTGACTGATTCCAATCCCTATGCTAGAATGAATAAGACATTTCAGAACTAATTGTGTAGTGGACAGTGGACACAAGGCTTATACAATTAAAGTGCTGATTAGTAGGGATGTTGATGGCTTCTGTTATCCCATTTAGATTTCCCTATTCCCTCTGAACATTGCTGGAGTTTCATCTTAGCTATGTATGTGTGCTGGATTTGATGTGATCTGCTCTTGAAGGGCAATTCAAGGCCCAGGAGGTTTAGATAAGAAGACAAATGTTACACTTGGTTTGTCGATATGGATAATTGGAAATACCATCATGGGCTCTTTGATGTTAGGTGCTTTCAAGTTGGCTCTTATTTGTGGACTCCCTATCATGGGTTTCTGGGTGTGTGTTTTTTTCTTTTTGGATGACATTTTTTCAAAAGATGGAGGGAGGTGAATGGGACCAGTAGCTTTCTTTTAAGGCTGAGTGTGACGTACTTGAGGTCACCCAGTAAGTTTTTGTAGTTGAGCTGCAATTTCAATTCTAGTCTTTCAGAGTCCTAGCCCACCATTTGAATCATTATTCCTGACTGGCTCTGCTGGACAAAAAAATCAAAATATTACTTGAGTGGGATCAACTGCAACCTGATGGCACATGGCTACATATGTGGATGCATATAATAATTGAGGGGGGGGGGGAATCCAATCATGATCAAACATTTTAAAGAATGTTATTTTATTTTATTTTTATTCATTTCAAGAATAAGAATAAGATTGTCCAATGCAGGAATTCCCCACCCCCACCTTTCTGTAGCCTCAACAAAAGATTTTCCTGTGGATCTCCTGAAGGGAAAACAAATGTTTACATGAGGTAGGTAGGAGGACTGCTCATGAACGATTCCCTTTCTCAATCTTTCCACTTCCTTTTAACCCTCCCCTTGCTCTCTTCAAGCAGGAAAACCCCTTAACCTCCTCCAAAAAACTAAGCCGCAATGGGGAGGGGGTACGTTTCAATTTAAAGTGCTGGCCTTAGCCTATAAAGCCCTAAACAGTTCCAGCCCAGTTTACTTGTCCAAACGTATCTTCCCCTATGAACCACCTCAGAGATTAAGATCATCTTTGGAGGCCCTGTTCTCGGTCCTGCCTCCTTTGCAGGCGCGACTGGCGGGGATGAGAGACAAGTCCTTTTCAGTGGTGCCCCCTCACCTGTGGAACTCCTTCTCTAGTGACATTAGATCTGCCCCCTCCCTCCTAGTTTTCAGAAGGAAAATAAAAACCTGGCTCTGGGATCAGGCCTTTGGGGAATAGCACAGTGCAATAACAATGTTAGAATATGTACAATGACCACAGAATGGCTCAGACTATGATTTTCGGATGTCGTGATTTTAATGTTGATTGCAATTTAATGTTTAATATATATTAATTTAAATTTAATTTATTTTAAGTTCAATGTGTTGTATGTTTTCAAGGCATTGAATAATTGCCATATGTAAGCTGCCTTGAGTCCCCTTCGGGGTAGAGATAGGCGGGGTATAAACAGGGTAAATAAATAAATACTTTTCCCACTTCCACAAGTTCATTTTGAATTCCAATGTTATCCTTACTGGTAAATGTAATTACTGAAAATCCAAATGCCTACATAATAGTAGGATAATATATCCATGATATTTTTTGTAACTTTTCCATGTATTCTAAATATAGTTTAATAGAAACACAGGTCTTCATCAATTAAAATTATAGATTTTTTAAAATTTTAAATCATTAATACTGCAATCCTTGGATAAGTGACAAGAGAACTATCTATTGGGGAGGAAGCTTTGGGATGAAACAGAAAATTGCCTATCAGGTAACCAATTATGTATACAAGCATGAGCTATTTTGCCTCATTTGCATTCTTTTAATATTCCAGGAGAAGTGAAATAAACTCCATTTTGAACTCTCTCACTCCCACTTCTTCTAAATGATCCAGACAAATTTGTGATCATGCTTTCTTATTAGACTTAATTACAATTTGAAATCGTTCCCTTTTATTTCATTATGATATGTGCTTTTAAAAAAAATAAATCAAATTGTTAGCTTCCTTTGAGATTTTATCTCCCTCATGAGGAAACCTATCAATTGCTGCTTGTTTCATTGTGGAATGAGGAAAATAACGGAGCTATCAATACAGTGGCCACTGATCTTCCACTCCAGTGTTATCAAATCTATCTTCCCATAATTTATAAAAGACATGCGTGCAATGATTCAATCTGAAGGACAGCTAGAGCACAGCCAAGATAGATCTCATGTGGAATGCGATCAAAGATTAGCAAAGACTTTTTGTTGTGCCTGTGCGGCAGTGGGGCTGTCCAAAAATTCATGTTATGCTTCTAGGGTTTATTCTTCAATTTGCTGTCCAACAAAATTGTTCTAAGTCATGAGAAGCCTTTTGGAAACGAACCAGGAAAGATCAGAAATGAATTTGTCAGTCACTTCAAGGAAAAACATTGTCAGAACCTGACACCTCACTTATCACATAGTCAGGGAATGTGTCCTGTCCACTGTCTGGTCAGAATTTCTGGGACAGTTTTCAATTAGCGTCACCTTATGATATGATCTTGATTTGGTCAATCTAATCCAATGTCAGTTTTAGCAATGATACCCCCACCCATCCCAAACAACTTGATAGCAGACAACATTGTGTTTTGTGGGGGTTGAAGACAAACCAAATGGTGTAACCAATACAAAATTCAGCAATTTGATATCTGACTGAAATACTACATATAACGTGACTGCTGAAAGAATTGATCTGGCTACAGAAATGTGTCAATCTGCATTTAAGGTGCTTGTTTTGTCATTTAAAACCCTAGATGTTTTAGACTTCAACTCCCACAATTCCTAAATGGTATTGGACTTCAGTACCTGACAGAAGACTTCTACTTATACATGACTGCCTGAAGACTGAGGTCCAATGAGTAGAAGACTTCTGTTCCTACCAATCAGGTCAAGATACTGTGTGAGGACATGGGAGAAGGCTATTGTATCTGTGCCCTCCACAGTTATTGAATGCCCCCATCTCAGAGGCCTGGTAGATACAAGAACTGAATTCATTTACGCACCAAGAAAAGCAATTTTAGAGCTTTTTCTAGCTTTTAGACCTAAATGATTTACCCCCAAAATACTTGTGCAGAAGGTTTTAAGCTAATTTTAACCTGTTTTAAATTGTTACCTCTTTTAATGTTTTAATCTCTTTAAATTACTTGCATTGCTTCAATATTTTAATAAAATGTAGCTGTAAAAATCAGCACAAAATTAGGCATTGCAAGATTCAAGATTTTCTGGGGGCCTAGTCACAGTAAGGGTGGCAGTAGTAGTAGTAGTAGTAGTTGCTATTATTATTATTATTACCCCATCCCCATGGATTGAAGTAAGGAACAACAACAGATTGAAATACATCACATAACATCAGTTAAATTTAAATTAAAATATATTTAATATAATATCCATTTAAAAGAACATATAAGCCCAATACACATTAAAACAATAGTTTAAAAGTGGTAACTTAAAAATAATCTGGATAGGTCTACTGGAAGGTCCCCTTTGGGGAGATAAAGTGGGGTATAAATAATATAGTAGTAGTAGTAGTAGTAGTAGTAGTAGTAGTAATAAGTATATTTACAGAATCACATTTATAGCAGCTGTAACACCAAACTCCTAACCTCTCTGATATGTCATACCACAATTCACTTAATTCTTTGGGATTACATTAATACCATTTGTTTTCATTTAGATATTAAAAAATTGTTTCCTTCAAGATCTGTAATCTTACCATGATGGTTTAGCAGTCCTTCATTCTAGTTCCACCAATCTTTTTTAAATCAGTAGATGGTAAGGTCTAAATGGAAAATGAAGAGCTGCTGTTCAAGCAGCTCCACTGGCTGCCGATAATATTCCAATTCAAGGTGCAGGTTATTACCTATAAAGCTCTAAACGGTTCGGGACCTGCCTATCTTCGTGACCGCGTCGTCCCCTATGAACCCACCCGATCGCTGAGATCCTCCGGGGAGGCCCTCCTCTCACTTCCACCCTCCTCACAACTGCGTTTGGTAGCGACGAGAGAGAGGGCCTTCTTGGCCGTGGCTCCCCGACTCCGGAACTCCCTCCCCAGGGAGATTAGGTTGGCTCCCTCTCTACCTTCCTTCAGGAAGCAACTGAAGACTTGGATGTTTCGGCAGGCCTTCGGAGATAGTCATTAATTAATCAGCCCCAGTGGGTTTTTAATAAATTTATTACGGTCTTACCATTTATGTGTTTTAAATGAAATTTTTATCTTGTATTGTTGTTTATATTGATATATTGTATTATTGTTTTATCTTTTTATATTGTGATTGTATTGTGTTGCTTATATTTTGTTCTTATGTTGTTTGGGCCACTGCCCCATGTAAGCCGCCCCGAGTCCCCGTGGGGAGATGGTGGCGGGATATAAATAAAGTTTTATTATTATTATATTTTTTATATTGCCAGTCAAGCACACTTAGTCACGCAACCAAACGGGAACCTGAAATTAGCTCATAAACAATCTGAATTTGAATAATGAAAATAGTAGTTACAAATTGAAAGTCCAGACTAACTATTTTCACATTTCAGTGGTATCTTTACTCTGTTCCTGTATCATATCACTTTACAGTGAATGTATGAAATTTGAAAATATGCTGAACATAGCTTTTGTGAATGTCCAGAACTTCAAAGATATATTAGTGAATGTAGATGGTTATCTGAATGTGTTAAAGCTCACTGGTGCATATTTGAAAACTGGGGAAATATATCTTCCAGACAGTCTGAGACTGGCAACATTCATTAAATTGATATCAGCTGTATTTAAATCCCAAATGCGTATGTTTTGAGCCTGAACTCAGTCAGCTATTTGTTGCCATTTTAAATGGTTGGCTTATTCTATGTTGTTGCTTCCCTAATTTGAATTTCACCTGCAGTAACCTGCTGGCAATGGAAGAGAAAGTTTAAGAAGATTTGTTCATATCAAGCCATTTAAAATTATTTGTATCCTTTTTGAACCATATCATACTGAATTATGCCAGTATCGAGGCAGGAGGTATCGGAAAAGAAAGGACAATTTTACTGTAATGTTATGTTTGAAAACATAGTTAAGATGTCAGTGTTGGCTCTCTGCTTTGTAGTTTTTCTGTGGGGAATTTATCTGAAATAGTTTGAAGGGCTCCAATAATACAAGCACTGATCCTGCACTAATGCTAAATTTAATTCGCTTTAGAAATGTTCCACCAATGTTGTTTTTGTTTATTTTCTCCAAGCATAAAGGATTTATAAAGGGCATGATGAAGTTTAATGAATAAGCCCATAAATTTTCAGTTTCACACCATTTCCATTAATCTGAAAATCCATTTAACACATAAACTTCATTTTCGGTTTCTAACTAAAGTTGCTATCAATTTTCATCTTCTAGCATTTTCATGCTTTGCATAAAAGTGTATAGCAAATAATACATCAAAACCAGAATACCGTAGAACACAATTCCTCATCAGAGCAATTCTATATTAAGAATGAAAGAACCAGAGTTATAACACTGGAACACCTGCAGAACACGAAAGTAGATGGAAAATGCACTAGAAAAATCAATACATATATATGAATGGTATAAACATGTTACAGTCCCCTAGCACCCTTGAAAACATGCCCAAGAATGAAGTACTGAACCAGTGATGATGCCCCCATGTCCTATGAATTCAGGAGAAAAAAATTGAACTCACAAAAATAGGGGTTTGCCTCCAGGACATTGCAGTCACATCACATTCGGTCATAGCTTATTCTCTCTTTCATTCAGGGATGTGATATTGCAAGAGCACAGTGGCTACAGCCCAGTGCTTGTTCTTTGTCAATGGAGAACTTATCCACATGTGGGAATGGTGCTATTTCTGTGAAAAGTACTTCCTTCTATTGTTAGAAGAGAAGAATGTTAAAACAATACATGTGAGATATATATGTTTTGTTATATCACATATAACAAAAGAAATAACTGGAGAAATGGCCATGACAGTTATAGTATATATCCCCCTTTGCTTTGCTTGCCTGGGTAGCTAAGTATATGCCAAAGACTCCTAAATGGGTGAGAATATGACAATTTGGAACATCTTCTGTGTCAAAAACATGTGTGAATTGGAATTGGATATAGGCTATCAGTTCCAGAATGCAGTGAACGCAATTTATGAAGAACAAAGAGCTAAAATTGTAATTAATGGTCAACTGACAGAAGAATTTATTATTAATAAGGGAACATGACAAGGATGTCCGCTATCACCCCTAATATTTATCCTTGCATTAGAAATTTTAATGAGAAGTATAAGAGAAAACCAAGAATTAAGATGAATTAAACTAGATAAACAGGAATATAAAGTAATTACTTTCACCGACGATGTAATTTGTATCATTGAAAACCCAAGAAAAACTATAATGAAATGGATAGCTAAAATCGAGGAATTGGACAATTAGCGGGTTTAAAATAAATAAGAAAAAACCCGACAATTTTGACTAAAAATATAACAAAAAAAAATAAATACTGGAAGATATGACTGGCATAAAAATACAGACAAAGATAAAATATTTAGCAATTATAATAACAGCCCAAAACAATCAACTACTGAAAAACAATTATTTAATGAAGTGGCAAGAGATTCAAAAAGAATTAGACAATTGGAAGAATTTAAATTTATCACTTCTGGGACAAATTACCACAATTAAAATGAATTTACTTCCAAAATTGCTTTATCTTTTACAAAACATTCCTATAATTAGGAATATAAAAAAATTAAAGAATGGAATAAGGAGCTGAAGAAATTTATATGGAAGGAGAAGAAACCAAGAATCAAAAACACTGTAATGATTGACTCAAAAGAAAAAAGGAAGATTTAGCGTACCGGATTTTAAACTGTATTTCAAAGCCAGTGCCTTGACATGAATTAAAGAATGGATAAAACTAGACAAAGTAAAAATATTAACATTGGAAGGTTTCGACCTGAGGAAAGGGTGGCATTCATACATTTGGTATGAAAGGATTACAATGGGAAAAAAATGGTAATCACTTTATCAGATCCTTCCTGATTAGGGTGTGGAAGAGATACAAAAGACATTTTAATGAAAAAACACCAAAATGGGTCTCTCCAAATCAGAGAAGACTGCTGGGGTGGATGAAATGGCCCACATATAAAGAAATAATGATAGGGAAAGGAAGTACTCTTTGCCTAAGAGACCGTGAAGAAATACAAAGAAAATATAAAGAGGTTACTTGGTTACAATATTTGCAAATAAAAGAATATTACAACAAGACAATGAGAAAGGTTTTAGTGAGAAAGAAGACTTCTGGGAAACAATAATACAAACTGAAGAGAAGCCTATAACAAAAATCTATAACAAGTTGTTCACTTGGACTACAGAAACAGAGGAAATGAAAAACTCAATGATAAAATGGGCAAGGAATATTGGCAGACCAATTCAGTTGAAAGAATGGGAAGAGGTATGGCAAAAAAAGAATAAGATACACCTATGCCATGGACCTAGAAGAAAACTGGTTAAAAATGCTACATCGTTGGCACCTAACTCCAAAGAAACTTCGTTTGATTTACAAAAATTTAGATAATAGATGTTGGAAATGTAAGATTAAAGAAGGATCTTACTATCGCACTTGGTGGTCATGTGCAAAGACAAATGGTTATTGGAAAATGATCCACAAGGAATGCCAAAAATATTAAGAATGGAATACACAATGAAACCTGAACTTTATTTATTGGGCATATTTGATAAAGAAGTGTTTGCAGATATAAATAAAGAAAAACTATTCATCTTTTTAACAACGGCAGCCAGAATGGTATTTACAAAAATGTGGAAATTAGAAACAATACCAGACAAGACTTTCTGGCTACAGAAAGTAATGGAAATAAAGGATATGGATAAATTAACCTTTTTACTGAAAAAGAATAACGGCAGAGGAGTAAAAATGACTGATTGGTCTATGGTCGACAATTACATGAAAATAGAATTCCAAATATAAGGACAGAAGAGGATCAATGGACAAGAGGAAAAGAATACTGAGCTGCTGAAATGAACTTAGGAATATCAAAGGGAAGGAAGACGAATGGAAGTCAAACAAACTCTCTCTTATTTTTTTCTTTATATAAAGCCCTTTCTTCTCTATCTTTCTTTGTTCTCACACTTTCAATGTACATAGTTATTAAAACTTAATAAAAATATTTACCAAAAAAGGTATGAATTTTCTGCATGGATTTTTTTTCTGCACTGAAATGTTATGTTTTTGGCACAGAATGTTCTGGACAAACGATGTTTCTGTGATGAAAATGTTGTTTTCTAAGATGCAATACCTTATGAAGAATTTTCCAACCTTCAAATGATCCTTGAACGTTATGATCTTTGAGAAACTTCCTGCTGTGGGGAGAAAAGGTTACATTATTCATTGCCTATAGCAACAAAAATTACTAAGATTTACAACCATAGTGTGCTGATGGACAATGAGAAGTCCTTACTGACTTCTAGAGAATGTTTTCAAGTCTACATGAATGTTCTGGATACAGATAGTTTGAGCCAAACACTTACAAAATGTCCCTTATCCCCATTATATCTTGTTGCCTCTTGTTAGTACTACAAGTGTGTGTAATCCAGAGTTTCTCAAACTGTGCTCCCCCAGATGTTTTGGACTTCAGCTCCCACAATTCCTAACAGCTGGTAATGTGGCTGGGATTTCTGGGGGCTGAAATTTAAAACGCCCAGAGGAGCACAGTTTGAGAAACACTGGTGTAATCTAAAACCAGAGAGGTATAGCTTCATGTTGTGCCCTCAATTTCCCATTCCATAAAGTTAAGATTTACATAGTATTGAGCCATGGTAGTTAAAGTGTTCTCTAGGAAGAGCACTTCAGTTTTGTCTTTGCAGCTGGAAAGGAAAAGGCAATGGGCTTTACATCTCACCTCTGGAAGTGTCTTGCATTTAGAAAAGCTCGGCTGCCAGCAGGTCTTGCAGGGTCTGCCCATCACGCAGGAAAAAAATGCACTTCAGAGGTGTGAGAGGAAAATAAAGATGGGGGTTCTCCATATTTAAAAAACTATTCCCCACATTTGCTTTGCCTATGAATCTTCTATGAATAGGGAGGCTAACATACAATAGAACCCACTTTCACTCATGTATAAAGAGGCTCCAAGACAGATTAAAAGGGTGTGTGATAATGTCCTAGACTGATAATTGAAATAGACTTGCTCTTCATTGATCGTAGCGTAGGATATAAAGTCTCCGCTTCCCCCAAGAATTCCACACAATCTGAATGGGTTGAGGAAAGGATTTGCTATTCTCCCTCTTTCATGCAGGACAACTTTTATAGAAATTTTCACCTGATCATTCCCTCTGGGTTTTTTAAACCTTTTAAAACAACCCATTTACACTTAACAGTATTTTTTTTACACAGGATAGCACTCTAGCTTGTACATGGAATTTCCATCTTAATATTCACTTTTTCACAATA
Source organism: Anolis carolinensis (assembly GCF_035594765.1). Taxonomy (NCBI): domain Eukaryota; kingdom Metazoa; phylum Chordata; class Lepidosauria; order Squamata; family Anolidae; genus Anolis; species Anolis carolinensis. The sequence goes on along the minus strand of NC_085845.1, from coordinate 69,065,565 downwards.
TTCTCTCTCTGGTTTTCTTTCTCTTTATGGACATTATCTCTAGTGAGGTAATAGCCTACTTTATGGAGATTATCTTATTAAGTGTCCAAGATGGCCAATTGACCATTCATTTCCACAGAAAGAGAGATCATTTGGCTATCTCATACACTTAATAACGTAATATCCAAAATGTTCCAAAATGGCTCTAGTTCAATTGTAAAAAAAAATGTGTTAACATGTAGAATAGATAGCATAGAGCATTTAGCAATTTAATTTTTTTCATGAAGCTTTGTAGAGAAGAGTATTTCTCAACATGGTCTCCAACATTTATGTTTACATTTTATCATTCAAGAAATCAACTAGTAGATAGATAGTGTTAACCAAATGAATTAATATATACTGAATGGAAGATAGTCAGCTAGGATGACTGGCTTTGGGATCCTTAGGAAAAAATACTTAGCTTAATGTAATAAAGAAAAATGATATGAAAGAACATCTTATTGGAAGGAAAGGGTTTTTGTAGCACCTTAGAGACAAACTGAGAGAACAAAGTTGATAGCATAAACTTTTGGAGACCACACTGGCAGCTAAATTTGTGGTCTTTATGGTGCATAAACATTCTAGACAGGTCCCAGAGACAGCCAAACACACCTGGACACTTTGTCCAGGTGTGTTTGACTTTCATTATGGCACTTTCATTATGGCACTGCATTTGAATCCACATAGTCCAGTTGGGCCAAAACTGCAGAGGAGCTGCAGGACCATTAGTTCACCCTTCAGATCACAACCACCACCGTCCCAGATAAAATAGAGCTCTGTGAAAGCTCCTTGGCTGTTGCAGGTGCCCTGTCCTGATGTCGGGTAATCTCTTCTCCTTTTTCCTTGTCTCATGGGTGCTTCTGTTGATGTCAGAATGGAGCATCTGCAACAACCTAGAGCTTTCTCAGAGCTCTGTGTCTGGCTGGGAGCAGCAGCAGGGATCCATCCCTTTTCTCTGCACAGATGAGCTCAGGGAAAAGGTGATGGTGCCAGTTTCCATCTAGACAGTAGATCACTCTAATCAGATTCAGTCCCATTATCTAGACTACTCTGAAGCTGTGGAGTACTCAAGAGTTTCCAGAAAATTCCAGAAAATAGTATCCTCAGATTTTTCCCAAAGCAGGCCAAAGTTATTTTAACCAGAAATATCTCATGATATTTATGAGAAGTACAAAAACATCATGAAGACAGCTAGGAGTAAAATCAGAGTGAGTCTGGCGGTGGTGCTCTTCTTAATGGTGAGGCATGGAGGCCACAGTCTTGTCTAATTTCATGTCACATTGCTTCACCTGTGGCGATCCCATGGAGAGAAGTGAAGTGTGTGCATAGTGTGAGTGGCTTCTCTCCGCTGCCATGGCAACACGGGACACTTCCTATGTACCCAGTTCCATGGGGGAAAGCTGTACATGATATGGGCACACCATGCTTGTTCCCATGGGATTGCCAGCCGGCCAGCAAAGGAACACAACACAAAACAAGGCAAGACAACAGCCTCCATGCCTCACCATTAAAAAGAGTGCTGCTGGTCATGTGACAAGGTCCTAGGTCTCAAGGTGCATCATACTGACATTTCAGACTAACATAGCTATATCTTTTCCATCTTATAAGTTGGTGTTCTGCTTCTCAATTTCTATGCACAAATGATTGAATGCTTATAGTCACATGAAAAACACTTCAGTAGTCCAAAGAATGGACTATATAATAATGGAAAAATCTGTTGCAGCAGAAATGTGTAATCAATAGCTGCTTTACAGTGCTCATACATGTTGTTTAGACATTTACAGAGTGAATAGACATGCACCTGGTTGCATGTGTAGGAATGGAAAATTCTCTGCCTGTCTCTGCCTGATCCTCCCAAATACTTGCTTATTATTTCAGAACCTGTACCCCAGCTGATAGAAAGCACTACTGCTTCAATCTCATCTTTGGAAGTACTTCACACTTTTTACCAGCAGATGATGTCAAGATCTGTATGTTCCTCCTTCTGTGACAGGGTTAATCTTGAAAAGAAGCTCAATCTATAACTTTCTGTTCCAGAAGCAGCTGCTTGAATACAGCATTGATACTATTTCCCATGTATCTGTATGCCCATAGCATAGAAGGCAGGGTAATTCAAGTGTTTAAATTCAAACAAATTTGGCCTTCTTCTTGTTCCTCTTATATCACAAAGGAGACTAGAATACCATTCAGTAATTATTAACACTGTTTTGGAGGCACACACAAAAAAGGATTACTTTTTCATGGGCAAAATAAAAAGAGAAAATCAGCCTCAGAAATATCAGTATAAACAATATTTTGGCTTGGAACTATATCATGGCACATCAGTTCTGAGAAAAGCCTATTTAAAAGTATGAAATATATGGTTTAAATCATTCAGACTCTCATTTGTGTTGGATTACAAATCCAGCACCCCTTACTGGTGGCTATGCTGGTTGGGGCTGCTGAGACTAGCAGTCCAACAACATCTGCAGAATCACATGATTCACACTCTCTATCTAATTAAAATAGCTATTGCAGGCAGTCAATAAGTTATGAACAAGATAAGTTCTGTAAGTTTGTTCTTAAGTTGAATTTGTATGCAAGTCAGAACAGATTCCTTTTAAAGTGTAGTTCCAGCCGTGTGTGTGTGTGTGTGTAATAATTGGATTTTGAAAAATTTGGCTTGTCTTGGAGAAAAGGATTTGAGATAAAGTTTCAGTGGAAACACATTTTCCCATGATAACTCTTCCAGGAGTGAATTTCCCTTCCTGGGGCTAAATTTCTCTCACTTCCTGTTATCTCAGCCCCATTCTTAACTGTTAATAACTTGTAAGTCAGATGTTTGTAACATGAGGGCTGCCCATACTAGCTAAAACTGATCCATTAAATTAATCGCAGGTGTAAATTTCATTTCTTCAGGTGGCCTACTTCAGGTTGGATTAGCAATTCAATGAAAGCCAATGGTACACATTTGATTAGTGAATTTCATGATTTTCCTGGGAGTCCACTGGAATCCTCTTTCTGGAGTGTGCTCTCAGTAATATTTTCATGGGCATGTTTACTTTCAATCAGTGAAAGCAATTTTAATTGGTGTTCACTGAAATATGCTTTTTGACTACTTCTAAGTGACAGGAAAAAAGCGATGGCACCTCTCTCCCTCACTGTGAAAAATCACAACCAGCTATAAGCCCTCCGTGCCTCTGTTTTCTGTAGACGATGCCCAAAGCTAGAGTAATAAAATGCAGAGATGCTGTAAGAAATGTGGTCACAGCAAAAGAAGTATTAATATCCGCTCAAGGATTACAATGTTTTTAGAACTATTTTCAGAGCTTCCAGAAGAACAGCACATCACACCCCAGGACACAAGGAAGTGTTTTAATGTTTTGTTTTGACACGAAGAGCACTGCAAGCTGTTTGCCACAAACGAAAAAAATCTGCACAATCTGAGGCGCATATGCCAAGTTAATGGAGGCAATAATTGAATCTGGCTTATCTTTTGGAATTTGCTGAATGCAATTTAATATACTCCATATTAAAGGTAATTGGTGTGCAGAGCAAAACAGCCCTATGATAAGGCTGCCGACTGTGATATAATGGTGAGATTCCAAAGCGTATTTCCCCTTTATTTCCCTAGTCCCTGCTGCTGCCTCTCTAAAGAGAAGAATTCTCCTCTTATAAAAACACATGTCTTCCCAGGATGCCTGTATTAAAAGAGGCTAGCTATTTAAAACAGCTGTGGACATATATTTATGTATTTATTTTACCATTGGCGGCTGTACCACATTTAGCTCCTGTTATGATATCTCAAGTTATTAATGGATCTGCTTTCATAGAGCTATGGCAGTGCCTAAATTGCAAACCTATGAACACTAAAAGGTTAAACTTTTGGGAATTTTAAATGTTCTGGTTCTGATAGTAGTAATGTTGTTACATAGAAGCTGTGAAAACTGGCATCTGCTTGCTTATATGGTCAAAAATTTTAAAATGTCAGGCTCCCTGCATGCAACATCAGTCAGGCAAGGCTCTTTGTGCTGGGAAAGTAAGGGTCATTTAAAATGGACTTTAAAACTCCAAAGCAGGGGTCCCCAAACTAAGGCCTGTGGGCTGAATGTGCCCTCCAAGGTCATTTACCTGGCTCCTGTCCTAAACTTTAGACTCAGGGTTGACCTGAAACGACTTGAAGGCACACAACAACAACAATCCTAATTTTGGACCATTTCATCATAGTCTAGCTCCCCAACAGTCTGAGGGACATGAACCAGCCCTCCACTTAGAAAGTTTGAGGACCCCTGCTCCCAAGTAAGGGTGAGCACTGCAGGACATGGTTTGCGGGTAATATAAGCTCTGGCAAGTTTGCAAGTCTTATATAGCTCCCCATCCAGGTGTATTCAAATTGTTTGGTTGTAAATTATCGTGGCAGCCCAAATGCATAACTCATCTTTTAAAGCAAAGTGAAATATATGTATATGGGGGAGCAAGGAGTAACTACAATGTTATCCGAAAGCTTCTGCGAGGAAAGAGGGAGCAACAGGGTGGATCTGTCGCTCTGTGCACAGCTCCTTTTCCACGATGCTTTCCCCATCACATGAGGAAAGTGTCTCCCTCATGGAGAGGCCCCAGGCTGCCTCCATTGGAGCCAGCACAACAGGGAAACCTCCTGTCTAAGGGAAAAAGCTTCCAGTGATGCTTCAAACAATATTAACTTTCTGGATGTGGTAGTTCACAAGGATGGAAATGGCTTATATGTAACTAACTATACTAAACCAACAGACAAAAATTCAATCCTACATTTCAAAAGTTTCCATCACCATTCTCTAAAATCAAACTTGCCATATTCCCAATTGCTTCGACTAAAATGTAATAATAGTAAACCAAAAGATTTTTTGACGGCAGCACACACCTTTAAGAACAAACTTAAGATAAGAGGATACCCAGAAAAAATTCTCAATACAGCATTAGAAAAAACAAACCAAGTTAACAGGGACACATTACTTAAATACCAATCTAAAACACAATCCAACAGAATTATTTGCCCCCTCACCTTAACCACACAGACATCAAATATACAAAAAATAATCTTTAAACGCTGGCATTTACTACAGGACATCCCTGGTTGTCAATCTAAACCAATCATAGCACATAAAAGATCTAGAAATTTCAGGGATATTTTGATCCACTCAGATATTAGAAAATCCAATATAATTCCACGAAACCCAACCACCGGTAACTTTAAATGTGGTCATTGTGATTGCTGTAAGTTTACAAACAATGTCAAAGAATTCATACATCCCACATTAAATATGAAAATTAAATTAAAAAACTATACCACCTGTTCATCTGAGAATGTGATCTATGTACTCTCATGTCCTTGTAATAAATTATATGTTGGCATGACAACCAGAGCCATAAGGATTAGAATACAGGAACACAGATCACGAATTAGAAAAGGAAACACAGAATCCACACTATACTTACACTTTAAAGTCAACACTCATTCCTGTAATGATCTTAAGTACCTTGCCTTAGAAAAACTACAGACTCCAATTAACACTGACATCAAGAAGTTACTCCTCTGCAGGGAGGCTTTTTGGATCCACAAATTGAAGACCTTAACCCCACAAGGCCTAAACGATAGGCTAGATCTCACCTGCTTCTTATAATGGGATAAAAAAATACTTAAGTCTTTACAGAACTACTGCTGAATGCTCGCAACCTGAGGTAGAATACTACATGTAAGGATCCTCCAAGGACATGTAAGTTCTTTTTGCTGTGAATCCTGATATTTATATACTATATTAGATATTATTGGGGTGTATTATACATGTCTATTTTTAGTATGGTTTGTATTATTTCTAGTATGGTTTGTATTATTTTGACTCAATTTACATTTAATTCTATGAAAAGAAATAAGACAGCAGAGCAGTAAACAGAGGGAACTCCAGGATTACCTGAAGAAGGTCTACCTGAAGAAGGTCACCGAAACTGGATGCATACCCGGGAGACCAGTCGTTACTATTGACATGGAACTTTGTTGCTATTGATATGGAACTTTGATTTACTATTGACATGGAACTTTGATTTACTTTGAATGATCGAATTTGAAGAAGAGTACTACAAACCTTGAGAACACTATCAAGATTGTATTTGTTAAAATTGGACATTGAAATATGTACTTATCTGTACAGTTGGAATATATAAATTGATATTACAGTCATAATATATGTGATTATATCACTTGAGGAAATATAGAACTATAACTTACTTTAAAGTACAATATATACCATACTTTTCCTTTTTTCCTTTTTACTGCCTCCATTGGAGCCAGCACAACTGGGAAACCTCCTGTCTAAGGGAAAAAGCTTCCAGTGTTGCTTTCATTCCGGTTGTGGGCAAGGACTCCCGCAAGACATGTGATGTCTGATGTTGGGCTCCATTCATTAGACAGGGTGAAAGTGTCCCAGAATGCTAAATTCACCCCATCTGATGAGGTCTTAACTGTTTCACTCATTGCAGGAACATAACTGCTGGTGACATTATATTGAGCCCCAAATAAGAGATATAAAGGGCCCTGGAGTTGCTCCTTATCTGGTTGTATAACTTAAAGAAATGCCTTCTTCTGCATAACCATTAAGTACAAGAAGTCTCTCCAGTTGTCACAATGGCAACTGTACAATGTAACTTGCAAAGTCATAATAGGATTTTTAATAACAGGGTCTCTTTTTAATAAGAGGTTTCTCATTCATAGTGTCACCATATGTCAAAGCCAATCTGAAAACAATTCCTAACAGCAACAAGGATGATGAGAATGTTGTTATAACTTGTTTTTCAATTGGCCAATATGTGCAAAACTCAACTGCACTAAAAAGCAAAACTGATACATTGGCCCATCTGTCCCTCATTTATACGAAAAAGCACACAGACTACTAATGGACTTTAGAAATGTCTCAAGATTTCTTGTGTGTGCGTGTTCATGCTTCCAAATTGCCTGTTGACTTATGGTGACCCTATGAATGCCATAGGATTTTCTTAGGCAGTATTTCTTACCTGCAAATTACTCCAATTTACCCTAGACATATGCAATTAAAAGACCTTCTGCTTAGGGAAAATGTGGCCTTCTGTTGTCCTGATATGAAAGAACTCAGGAGAATTGTTGGACAAAGTATCTATAAAATATTAGTTAAAACGGAAGCTCTGGGGAAAGATGTCACACGAGATACAATCTTACCAGTGCTGTATATAAACATCTGAAATATTGATGCATTTCACCTTTTAGCAATGTCTCATATTATAATTTCAATTTCATTAAGCAACATATGACAGCCAAGAAAACAGATTCCCCAAACCATATACATTTGAAAGGCAAATAGTGTTATTGCCCTTCCAGCACACCAATCTTTCCTTCCTAAGTCTCCACTGCTGCATACAAATAGTGCAATCACATTTACTGTTCCATACAAGGGGACAACCTTCTTATTCAGGCTGATCTTTAGCAACAGAAAGAAGCTGCGAAAGGCTGGAATGGAGATGAGAAGTTATCTGTCAATCACAGCTCCAGTGTGGTTGACCAACTCATCTATTTAGGCCTTCTAAAGAAAGGACCCTCGTAAGAAAGCTAAAACTAAAGTCAGGGTAAGCAAGGGAGCTGTCCACTACATGTTTGTATGATAAGAATCATGGTTGGAGAAAGGCAATACAGTCAGGAGCTAGAAAGAAACAAGATCAGCAAGGTTTTTTCCCCCCCAGGGCTAGAATTTTCACCTTTCACCATTCACCTACTATAGAGCATGCCCAAGAGGTTTTCTTCTTCTTATTCTGCCATCTCCAGGATATATGCCCACCCAGGCATGGCTATACTTCCTGGACTATGAGGGATCATCTGCCTGGATAATATAACCTGCACTCACCAAGAGTTCAATTCTGGATGTTCAGGGCAGTATGGTCAGCAGGATTGGGTCTGATCCAGATTGGTGTACTGTTCACATGGGGCACTTCCACCATTCCCTTTTCTCTGTGTGCATCTCCACAGTGAAAAAGAGATGGATCATGACCATGTTGCCACTGTCACAGCTCCTGGATGGCAGCAAAATTTTGTACAGGTTCCTTGTCATTGTGGACACTGTGTGCTGATATCAGCAGAGACACATTTGTGACTATAAAGAAGATTGGGAGATTAGATTCCTCCTCTTTCCTGATCAAGTGGGAATCTCTACTGCTATCATAAAAGGGTGCTTGTGATTGCCAGTCAATGGCCTGGAGCTCTGCTGCTTTCTGGGAGTGGTGACTGCCACTCAAAAAGTGAGGTAACACTCCAGTGAGGTTGATGCAGTCTTGGATCAGATGGACTCTGATTCACCACCATTGCATTTTGAGGATGATGTGTGCAGCCACCTTTGAGGCCAGTTCAAATTATTTCTGCTCTGGACTGGCCCAAGATTAATTAACCAGTATAGACATGACCTTAAGGAAATAAGAAAATGACTAGCAGGTCACAATGACAGATCTTGTTGCATCACCATTAAGTTCTTGAACTTTGCACAGTATGAAATGAGTAAGTTTGACACATCTCTCCCTCTGCAGGAGTAGAACCATCTATAGTTATATACAGACTATATCTAGTAGGCTTGCTCAAATAATTCGTTTTCCCCGTTAACCGTTATTAATTCGTTATTTTCGTTTGTTTTGAAGCAATTTTGAAGCATTGGTTGTCCACACGTCTGGATATCGCGGTTTCGAATCGCGAGAGGCCGTTTTTCGTTATGTCGTCGTTTTTTTCGTTAGGAAAAAACAGCTTTTGCAAATCTCCCAAACTCCCACCATTCAGGCCCTTTCCTTTTGCCCCTCAGCAAAAGGGGCGTCACGGGCTCAGCCAATGGGAGGGGGCGAGGGGGAAGGAGGCCGAGGAGGAGGAGGAAGACGGAGGGGGGAAATGGCCGCCGCCGCCTCGCCTCAGCTCAGGCCTGGTGTCTCTCTGTGAGGCGGGAAGGCGGCGGATGGAGCCGGGAATGGAGAGACCGAGAGAGACAGAGAGGGGCCCAGCGGTGAGGTTTTGACGTCTGTGCGAAGCTAGGCAAGTGGGGTTTATATATCTGTGGAAGGTCCAGGGTGGGAGAAAGAACTCTTGTCTGTGGGAGGCAAGTGTGAATGTTGCAATTGGTCACCTTGATTAGCATTGAATAGCCTTGCAGCTTCAAAGCCTGGCTGCTTCCTACCTGGGGGAATCCTTTGTTGGGAGGTATTAGCTGGCCCTGATTGTTTCCTGTCTGGAATTCCCATTTTCTGGGTGTTGTTCTTTTACTGTCCTGATTTTAGCTTTTCTGTAGCTAAAAATGCATATAAAATTGATTCTATAGGGAGGATAAATGATTGGATTTCAACTCCTACAGCTTAGCTTTCTCTGCCAATAATGGTACCATATCAAACTAAACCTCCCAAGATTCTGTAGCAGTGAGCCATCTTGGATATTGTAAGGGATTTATTATTATTATTATTATTATTATTATTATTATTATTATTATTATTAGACCTTGCTCCCAGGAAGGTGCCTTCGCTGTGGCTCCCTTCCACATATTCTCCACATTGTGTGTATGTGTATGTATATTATATATAATTATAATATTATATATTATATATATATACATGAGCCCCGATGGCGAAGTGTGTTAAAGCACTGAGCTGCTGAACTTGCAGACCGAAAGGTCCCAGGTTCAAATCCCGGGAGCAGAGTGAGTGCCCGCTGTTAGCTCCAGCTTCTGCCAACCTAGCAGCTTGAAAACATGCCAATGTGAGTAGATCAATAGGTACCGCTCTGGCGGGAAGGTAATGGCACTCCATGTAGTCATGCCGGCCACATGACCTTGGAGGTGTCTATGGACAACACTGGCTCTTGGGCTTAGAAATGGAGATGAGCACCAACCCCCAGAGTCAGACATGACTGAACTTAACGTCAAGGGATACCTTTACCTTTACCTATACACACACACACACAAACACACATACACATATGCAGGGACTATATATATATATACACAGTATATATCACACACACACCAATTTAACAAAGTTTCAGCCACAAAAACAAAGTTTCTGAAGTAGAACAATGACTTTCACAGTAAAAACAACCCAATTTAACAGGAAATAAGACTTTCAAACCAGGAACAGATTTCTGCAATTATTAAAAAATGGTTTATTATAAAAGCTATGAAAATTCGCCAAAAATCAGAGGATAAGGGAAACGTTCCAAATTTTGGTGAGCTATCAGTGTTAAATGTGTTCTACCACTGTACCAAGTTGGAAGAAGATCACTCAAAAAATGAGGGTGGGAGAGTCCTGTAAAGTCCTCTCCCTCTGTGCTGTTTTTGGGAATTGCGCATGCGCGTCCGCCATTAACGAATTAATTTAGAAAATAACGAATTTTCGTTAATTTCGAATTTTTTGGGGGGCCAAATTCGGAAATACCATCAAAAACGAAAAGCTGCCCCCCTCTAGTTTTGAAACGAGTTTAGAATCAAATTTTTCGTGGATCGATCAAGCCTAATATCTAGCATGTTATACTGAATGTACATTCAGCATTGTTAGTCACCTCCAAAGTTATAGGACAAAACACTGGCCAACACAAATTTTGGTGTCTCAAATGTTAGTCCTGTTTCTGGGTATATGTGACCTGCTGAATCCAAAAATGGCACAATTTTCCTCCTATCAGCTCTAGTTTTTGAGACAGAACATATAGCATATACCAGTCACTATCTGCTCACTCACAAAAACTCATGATAACCATATCTAAAAATCTAGAACTGATGCAGTCTATCCAATGCAATTTTCTGAATCAGTGCTTCAAGTAACCTCTAAAAACAAAGACAATGAGAAACTTTTTTAGGCTGGGCTGTGAAATGGATAATGTATAAATATTAATGAATAATCATTGTCATTATTAAGTAAGAAGTAATTCAATAAAGTAATTATATATTTTTAGATGCTGCTGTAACAGATAGGGACATAATTTTTGCTTGATGGACATATTTTATTTTCTAACAGACATGCTATTTTTGCTTAGGTTTTCTATGTAAACCAGGTATACATACTGGAACATTAAAAACATGCAGCAATATAAATAATATAGTGCCACAATCTGGCAGTCCACATACAGAAATATCATCCCATTATTAAAATAAAGTACATTTAGATCAGATCATATCAAAATAACACTGCATTTTCTTTGTAAATAGAGCTTTGTTATCTATGTGTTCAGAACGTGTCCCAGGAATCATCCGATTTATAAAGATTAATCCTGGATTTTTCTGTTCTATTCCTGTAGGCAAATCATTATTTGAGAGAATTCTGAGTAATGTTACATAGACAGCAGCTGCTTCATGAAAAACAAATAATACTTTTTTTCTGGTTGCACCCAAGCCCATGAGCACTTCCTAAAGCAGCTTATTGGACTGTGGCTTTCAAAGCAAAGAGAGAATCTAAAGACAGATGCTACAATCAAAGAAGAAATATCTATGGATGGAAATAGTTTCAAAACATAGCATCTTCCTTATTGGGCTAGGAAATGTTTGTGCAAGCATAGTTATAATGCTTCATATTTGTCTGTGGTTCTCCAAACTCAGGGTCTGGCCCTTCTTCTCTGGGCCTGATAGCAGAGGCAATCTCAGGAGACAAATACTTAATTTGAAACAAGGCAACGCTTCTTCAGAATTACTGTGTCAGTAGTAATTGAATATGGCACTGTTGTTGTTTTGATATTATTGACTTTCGAAGTTCTGTTCCACCTTTCTAATCTTTTCCTAAATGGGAAATCCATTGTTAATAATTATTTGTTAAGGATGAGTCTACACTAATTGTTAAACTCATGGCCAGTCCGGAAAAGACATTATTTGGACTGGCCCCAGAGGCAGCCAGACATTTCCAGTAAAGCCTGTTGTGACACTGCATCAGCCTTGCTGAATCATCACTTCACCTTCCATGTTGCCACCACCATTCCCAGCAGAACCCAGAGCTTCATGCAAGCTCATGGCCATTACAAGGTTCTCTGATCTGACATCAATAGGGGTGCCTGCGTGACAAGCAAGAATGAGGAGGGGTGATTTCCTCTCCTTTTTCCCAGTCATGCAGGTACCTCTATTGAGGTCAGAATGGGGCACTAGGAGATAGCATGGAATTCTATGTCCAGTTGGGAGCAGTGCTGGTATAGACATAGACATGATTCATCCCCTTTCCTAATTTTAATGAGTTCCAGGCAAAGGGTGCCTGCGTCCCATCTAGACAGAGGACCCAAACCATGCTGCACAAAAGTCATAGGCTACATTGGCGTTTCGGGCAAACTCAAGTATTCCTTGACTTTATTTGAAACTAACTTGGGGTCCCAGCGATGCCCGGGTTATAAGAAGGTGGCATTGTTTGTTTTGGGATGTTAGGTAATATCACTAAAGTTTGGTCCAGATCTGTCATTGGCTGAGTGTAGTGCTCTCTGGATAAGGGTGAACTACAACTCCCAGATTCCCAGGGCAATCACCAGAAAACCCTGATAGTAATCATAGTTGGCCATGTAGGGTCTGTGTGCCAAGTGTAGTCCAGATCCATTGTTGGCTGGGTTCAGGGCTCTTTGGATAAGGGTGAACTGCAACTCCCAGATCCGAGGTCAATCACCTCCAAACCAGGCCCGTATGCGCAGTTGTCCATGCTGTGTCTGTGTGCCAAGTTTGGTCCAGATCTGTCATCAGCTGGGTTCAGGGCTCTCTGGATAAGGGTAAACTACAACTTCCAGAATCAAGGTCCATTCCCCTAAACCCCTGCAGATGTTCAGCTGGTGATGGGGCTTCTCCTTGCCAAGTGTGGTCCGAGTCCATTGCCAGTGGGGTCACAGTATCAGCAGAGCCGGCCCTAGGTAATTTTCAAGTGTAGGCGAACAGAATTTTGACGCACCCCCCCCCCAAACCAATCACTGAAAAATAAAAGCGTCGGATAAGCGAAAATGTTGGATAATGAGGATAATTAAGGAAAAGCCTATTAAACATCAAATTACATTAAGATTTTACAAATTAAGCACCAAAACATGTTTTACAAGAAATCAACAGAAAAAGCAGTCTCAACTGCGCCCCCATATGTTTTGCGCCCCAAGCGACCGCTTAATTCGCCTCATTGTTGGACCATCTCTGAGTATCAGTGAAGGTACTTCAAGTCCCATTATCCATGGCAAGTGTGGTCCAGATGTATCCTCAGTTGGGTCCACAGTGCTCTCTGGATGTTAGTCAGGTACAGCTCCTGTAAATAATGGTGAATTCTCCCCAAACCTCTTGTTCAGCTGTTGATCAATTCCTCTGTTAACTGTGTAATGTAGGAAAGGGTAGGAAAGGATTAAGGGAGAGTCAGGGGGTGGGGTCATGCAAATTAAGGAACCATGGGATGTCCATGAAATGGTCCCCACATAAAAGCCTTCCCTTGTGTGGGGGCAGGATGGTGTTTGTGGGGGAGGGCAGGAGTTGGGCTGGAACCCCTGCCCTTACTATAACCTGCATGTCAGTGGAGGGACGGCCATAGGTGTCTCCTGCTCAGTGGGAACTAGAACTGTTTGTGGAGGCCAAACAGAGGCTGTCTGGGTAAGTGGATACTTCTGCCACATACACACATACACATTTCTCACTTTTATTATGTGTATAGATGGGCAAAGCCAGTTTAAGCATGCAAAATGTGATTAGTCAAACTTAATGGGGACAGTCAGAAGTCAATTCAGGCAGAGCCTAGATTTTCTTGCCCATAGACTCACCCTTAGGACCTCTTCAGATGTGCCGCTGGAATTGCCACGGATCATGACGATTCTGGCAGTACCCGATTGGAAGCATGAGAACCCATCACCCCATGCCCTGCACCATCCCAGCTCTCCCCCCCCCCCACACACACACACCTTATCACATGAGGAGAAGCGTCTGCCATCTGGCTGCCCTGTTGAGGGTAGTGCAACCATAGGAAGCCTCCCATGTTGCAGCCGCTGGCTTTTTTCAGCGGTGAATCCAGTTCTGCAGCAGTTTTACCACAGAGCCACCTCGAAAATACTTCTCCAGTGTGTGATGGGAGCCGGTGGGCCCCTTATGGCAAATTGCTGTGGAACCAGAATTGTTGCAAAAAATTGCCCCATGTGTAATAATAGTCAAACTTAATGGGGACAGCCAGAAGTCAGTTCATAGAATCATAGAATCATAGTAGAGTTAGAAGAGACCACATGGGCCATCTAGTCCAACCCTCTTGGGGAATTCCCCGCCACCTCGGCTGGTGATTCTGTCGATGCTCTGGTCACCCTCTGGAACAAGGAGGCGGCTAGGGCAATAGACACGATCGCTCCAGAACGTCCCCTCTCGAGTACCTGAGCTAAACCATCTCCTTGGTTTACTGAGGAGTTGGCAGCGATGAAGCGAAAGAAGAGGGAACTAGAGGGCGTGTGGCGTTCGGAGCCAAGCGGGCCAAACCGAACACGGCTGTGTTCCTATCTTAGGGCATATGCCGCAGCAATAGATGCTGCAAAGAACGTTTTCTTTGCAGCTAATATTGCGTCGGCAAAGAACTGTCCGGCGGAGCTGTTCCGAGTTGTCAGAGGTTTGTTATATCCCGTCCCTCAAGACGGGATCCCTGACAACTCGGCAGCCCGCTGTGAAGCATTTGCTCGGTTCTTTGCGGACAAAGTCGCTTTGATCCGTTCTGGCTTTGACACCATATTAACGGCAGTCTCCGAGGATGTAACACGAGCACCTGCTTGTCCTATTTTGATGGATTCATTTCAATTGGTTCAGCCTGAGGACGTGGACAAGGTGCTTGGAGAGGTGAGGGCTACCACATGCATCCTAGACCCCTGCCCATCCTGGCTGGTGAGAGAAGCCAGAGGGGGATTGGCCGAGTGGGTGAAGGTGGTGGTGAATGCCTCCCTTCGGGAAGGCATATTTCCAGCGAGCCTGAAATTGGCTGTGATCAAACCGCTGTTGAGGAAGCCATCACTGGACCCCACTCAATTGGAGAACTTTCGGCCTATTTCCAATCTCCCCTTTTTGGGCAAGGTCATGGAACGTGTGGTGGCCGCACAACTCCAGGCATTCTTGGTAGATACCGATTTTCTGGATCCGGCACAGTCTGGCTTCAGGCCGGGGCATGGTACCGAGACAGCCTTGGTCGCCTTAGTCGATGATCTATGCCGGGAACTGGACAGGGGGAGTGTGTCCCTGCTGGTTCTGTTGGACCTCTCAGCGGCCTTCGATACCGTCGATCACGGTATCCTTCTGGGACGCCTCGCTGGGATGGGTCTCGGAGGTACTGTTCTGCAGTGGCTCCGGTCCTTCCTGGAGGGTCGGTCCCAGATGGTGTCATTGGGGGACACCTGCTCGGCCTCACAACCATTGACTTGTGGGGTCCCGCAGGGTTCAGTACAACATCTACATGAAGCCACTGGGAGAGATCATCCGGAGTTTCGGGGTCCGGTGTCATCTGTACGCAGATGATGTCCAGCTCTGTCACTCCTTCCCACCTGTCACTAAGGAGGCTGTCCAGGTCCTGAACCGGTGTCTGGCTGCTGTGTCGGACTGGATGAGGGTGAACAAATTGAAACTGAATCCAGACAAGACAGAGGTCCTCCTGGTCAGTCGTAGGGCCGAACAGGGAATAGGGTTACAGCCTGTGCTGGACGGGGTCGCACTCCCCCTGAAGACACAGGTTCGCAGTCTGGGGGTCCTCCTGGACTCATCGCTGAGCCTGGAGCCCCAGGTCTCGGCAGTGGCCAGGGGAGCCTTCGCACAACTAAGACTTGTGCGCCAGCTGCACCCATTCCTTGGGAGGTCTGACTTGCCCACGGTGGTCCACGCTCTGGTTACAGCTCGTTTGGACTACTGCAACGCTCTCTACGTGGGGTTGCCTTTGAAGACGGCCCGGAAGCTCCAACTAGTACAACGGGTGGCAGCCAGATTAATAACTGGGACAGCTTACAGGGAGCATACCACCCCCTTGTTAAGCCAGCTCCACTGGCTGCCGATATGCTACCGAGCCCAATTCAAAGTGCTGGTCTTGACCTATAAAGCCCTAAACGGTTCTGGCCCAATCTACTTGTCCGAACGTATCTCCTCCTATGAGCCAGGAAGATCCCTAAGGTCATCTGGAGAGGCCCTGCTCTCGGTCCCGCCTGCCCCACAACCCTTCTCGCTGGTGGCTCCCCGGCTGTGGAACACCCTCCCCAGAGAAATACGGCATGCCCCAACCCTTCTGAGTTTTAGAAAAGCCCTGAAAACATGGCTATGTGCCCAGGCTTTCAAAGATTAAATGATAAAAGACGACCCTGGACTGATTTACGGCTACAGCACGAGGATTTTGGAGGAATGGATTTTAATCATATGTTTTATATTTTTCTATTGTTTTAATTGTTTTATTGGATTTTCATTGCTGTTTTAATTATGTGCAGGCATTGAATTGTTGCCAATTTGTACGCCGCCCTGAGTCCCTTCGGGTGAGAATGTTGTAAATAAATAAATAAATAAACCCCCTGCTAAGAAGCAGGAAATCGCATTCAAAGCACCCCCGACAGATGGCCATCCAGCCTCTGCTTAAACAACAATTCATATACAACAGATACCATTGCAAAATAAAATCACATTATATAAAATTTTAAGCATGTCCATTTCTTTATATTTGAAAGAAATGTTCTGCCGGCCCATTTAAGTTGGACAAACGAGACTCTACTGTATTTGTTAACGCTGGATAATCATTCATTTTGATGGCCCAGGTGAATCTGTCTGCTGTGCAAAATTACGTTGCTGTGTAGATGGGGCCTCAGGTTCTCAATAGCAGCAGCACATTTGAGGAGCCGGCATTTGTTGGGATGCAGAAGTGGTGTTGGGCTTGATGGCCTTTGAAGCCCTCTCCAACTCTATGAAACCATGAGTGCATCAACACCATAAAATGAATGCAATTCAACATCACTGGAAATGCCATGGCACAATGCTCTGGAATCCTGGGAGTTTGGTGAGCTACCAGCACTCTTTGGAAGGGAAATACCTTATAAGACAGGCATTCTTAAACTATAAGAAAGCATCCCTCCAACTGTTTGGGCCTCCAACTCCCTGAAACCCTAGTCAGCTTGTTCAATGTCATGAATCCTGGGAGTTGGATACCCAAACAGCTGGAGTGCAGCAGTTTAAGGATGACTGTTATTACAAGAACAAAGAAGGAGCCTCCACCACGGCCCCGGGGAGAGAGTTCCACTGTCGAACAGCCCTCACAGTGAGAAAGTTCTTCCTGATGTTCAGGTGGAATCTCCTTTCCTGTAGTTTGAAGCCATTGTTCCGTGTCCTAGTCTGCAGGGCAGCAGAAAACAAGCTTGCTCCCTCCTCCCTATGACTTCCCTTCACGTATTTGTACATGGCTATCATGTCTCCTCTCAGCCTTCTCTTCTGCAGGCTAAACATGCCCAGCTCTTTAAGCCGCTCCTCATAGGGCTTGTTCTCCAGACCCTTAATCATTTTAGTCGCCCTCCTCTGGACGCTTTCCAGCTTGTCAACATCTCCCTTCAACTGTGGTGCCCAAAATTGGACACAGTATTCCAGGTGTGGTCTGACCAAGGCAGAATAGAGGGGGAGCATAACTTCACTGGATCTAGACGCTATTCCCCTATTGATGCAGGCCAGAATCCCATTGGCTTTTTTAGCAGCCGCATCACATTGTTGGCTCATGTTTAACTTGTTGTCCACGAGGACTCCAAGGTCTTTTTCGCACACACTGCTGTCAAGCCAGGCGTCCCCCATTCTGTATCTTTGATTTCCATTTTTTCTGCCGAAGTGAAGTATCTTGCATTTGTCCCTGTTGAACTTCATTTTGTTAGTTTTGGCCCATCTCTCTAGTCTGTCAAGATCATTTTGAATTCTGCTCCTGTCTTCTGGAGTGTTGGCTATCCCTCCCAGTTTTGTGTCATCTGCAAACTTGATGATCGTGCCTTCTAACCCTTCGTCTAAGTCGTTAATAAAGATGTTGAACAGAACCGGGCCCAGGACGGAGCCCTGCGGCACTCCACTTGTCACTTCTTTCCATGATGAAGACGACGCATTGGTGAGCACCCTTTGGGTTCGTTCGCTTAGCCAATTACAGATCCACCTAACCGTAGTTTTGTCTAGCCCACATTTTACTAGTTTGTTTGCCAGAAGGTCGTGGGGGACTTTGTCGAAGGCCTTACTGAAATCCAGGTACGCTACATCCACAGCATTCCCTGTATCGACCCAACTCGTAACTCTATCGAAAAAAGAGATCAGATTAGTCTGGCATGACTTGTTTTTGGTAAATCCGTGTTGACTATTAGCAATGACCGCATTTGTTTCTAAGTGTTCGCAGACCACTTCCTTAATGATCTTTTCCAGAATTTTGCCTGGTATTGATGTGAGGCTGACCGGATGGTAATTGTTTGGGTCGTTCTTTTTTCCCTTCTTGAAGATAGGGACCACATTCACCCTCCTCCAATCTGCTGGGACTTCTCCCGTTCTCCAAGAACTCTCGAAGATAATTGCCAGTGGTTCTGAAATAACTTCTGCTAGTTCCTTCAGTACTCTTGGGTGTAGCTGATCTGGCCCTGGGGACTTGAATTCGTTTAGAGTGGCCAGGTGTTCCTGGACAACATGTTTTCCTATTTGGTGTTGGATTTCCCCCAATCCTTCGTCCATTCCATGTTGCTGAGGTTGAAGATGGCTTTCTTTTTCTGAGAAGACCGAGGCAAAGAAGGCATTAAGTAGTTCTGCCTTTTCCCTGTCCCCTGTCGCCATCACCCCATCTTCTCCTTGCAATGGCCCTATCGCCTCCTTTTTCTTCCTTTTTCTACCAACGTAAGCAAAAAAGCCTTTGTTGTTGTTTTTTATGTCCCTGGCAAGCCTGAGCTCATTTTGCGCTTTAGCCTTGCGAACCTTTTCCCTACTGGTGTTGGCTATACGTTTGAATTCTTCTTTGGTGATTTCTCCCCTTTTCCACTTCTTGTGCATGTCACTTTTGAGCTTTAGCTCAGTTAGAAGTTCTTTGGACATCCATTCTGGCTTCTTTGCATTTGTCTTATTTTTCTTCTTTGTTGGCACTGTTTGCATTTGCGCCTTGAGTATTTCACTTTTGAAAAACTCCCATCCATCCTTAACTCCCTTGTTTTTTAATATCGGCGTCCATGGAATGCCGCTCAGTAATTCCTTCATTTTTTGGAAGTCAGCTCTCTTAAAGTCCAGAATGCGTGTTTGACTTGTCTTAGTTTCAGCATTCCTTTGTATTGCAAACTGCAGGAGCACATGGACACTTGCCCCTAAGGATCCAACCACTTCAACTGTATTGATCAGGTCTTCCACATTTGTTAAGATTAGATCAAGAGTTGCTGATCCCCTTGTTGCCTCTTCTACCTTCTGGACCATAAAATTATCTGCAAGGCAAGTGAGGAATTTGTTGGACTTTGTACTCTTGGCTGAGTTTGTTTTCCAGCAGATATCGGGATAATTGAAATCGCCCATGACTACTATATCTCTTCTTTGTGCCTGTTTGGTCAGCTGTTGACAGAAGGCTTCATCAAGTCCTTCATCCTGACTTGGAGGTCTGTAGTAGACACCCACGACAAGATCTTTTTGAGTCCCGGTTTCCTTGATTCTTATCCAGATGCTTTCAAGCTGTATTCCCGGATTACAGTCTTGCATTTCTTCTGCAACGTAACTGTTTTTGACATATAAAGCTACCCCCCCTCCTCTCCCCTTTGTTCTATTTCTGTGAAAGAGGTTATAGCCCTCAATGGTTAAATTCCAGTGATGGGAGTCATCCCACCAGGTTTCAGTGATGCCTATGACATCGTATGTGTGGTGCTGTGCTAGGAGTTGGAGTTCGTCTTGCTTATTTCTCATGCTCTGAGCATTAGTGTAAAGACATGTAAGCCCCTGTGACCTCCCCTCGAACTGTTTATTTGGGATTATTGTGCTCTCTGTACTTGGTCCTTGCTGTGTTTGTGCAGCCCTCCGTTTAGCCTTTCGGCGGTTCCCTGTGGTCGTGGGTAATATAGTGTTCGCCAGGCTGTTGTTCCCCTCCCCCAGTGGATCTAGTTTAAAGTGCGCCTGATGAGGTTTGTGAGTCTGTGTGCAAAAAGATGTTTTCCTACTTGTGTGAGATGCACCCCATCGCTTGCCAGTAGTCCATCCTCTTGGAAGAGTAGACCATGGTCAAGGAAGCCAAAATGCTCCTCTTGACACCATTTTCTGAGCCAGTTATTGACCTGTACTATTTTTCCGGCCCTTGTAGAGCCGTGTCCTACAACGGGGAGGAGGGATGAAAAGATCACATGTACATTATACAGTTTTAGCTTTGTTCCCAGAGCTCGAAAATCATTTGTGATCTTTTGAAAAGTATGCCTAGCGGTGTCATTGGTTCAAGTCGAGTCTAGATTTTCTTGCCCATAGACTCACCCTCAGGACCTCGGATTGTGGCGATTCTTGCGGTACACGATCGGGAGCATGGGAACCCATCCCCCATGCTGTGCACCATCCCAGCTTCCTCCCACTTTATCACATATGGGGAAGCATCTGCCAGCTGGCAAAAATTGTCCCGTAGAAAGAACTCTATAGTCTGATGCACATACAGGTTGCACCACTAACAAAAAGTATAACATGCATGTCTAAGATATTGATAAAGATATTATTCTTTTATTTTTCATATTTTCTGAACTTTTACTTCTTTTTCACCTTCTTTTTTCTTTTTTACCCAAGTTGGCCATGGAGCCTGGAAGGAGCGGTGTCCAAACAGCATAAAGACTTGGAAAGGAGACTGCAGGAGGTGCTTACCTCTTTTTCTTCTTTACACTCTCCCCAATGTATCCTTCTTTCAATTATTTTCTGTTTCTCTTGTCCTCTTTCTCCTCTCCCATTCTCCTTATTCTTTTTTCTTTCTCCTTTCCTGAACATCTCAAAGCTACATTTTCCTTTCCTTCTTTTTCATCCTCCCTCAATCTCTGTCAATCCTCTTTTTCCAGTTGCATTCAACATCTTCTCCTTCTCTCTCCCTTTCTATTTCTCCCTTGCCCCATCCTCAAAGAAAAACTTGAAACTAGAATATCTTAAATTCCCAGCATTTGATGGTTATAAGAGCTCATTATTCTATACAGAACAATAACAAGCAGACATGCATTCGTATCTATTGTCATGCTGAGTATGCAGATTCCACAACTAGAGGGAAGGAGGTGGGGGGATCTGGCTAGTTATAAGCAATGGCTAATGGAAAAAATCCCATGAAAAAGTATTTGAAAGTTTGTCTTTATTCTTGTAAAAGTTGTTTTGTTTAGGGTACACTTTCCATGCCTTATTAAAATCAGTGCTTTGGATAGTATGAAAAACAAGACTGGGAGAAGTGCAGGTTTTTCTGTTCAAAACAGAACTCAGAAAGTTGATTTCCAATATATTGTCATCTATTAGGCTTTGTGTGCATTGACCTGCTAAGTAGATATTCACATATGTTTCACTGTCCCAATTTTTCAGGGACAATTCTTTTTTTTTTTTTTTTGTAGCTATCTCAGTTTCTCTCTCCTCTTGTACTTGTCCTCTTTCTCCTCAGCTTACTTCCATTGTTCCAAAGTGCAAAAGTAATTTTCCCTCAATCAAGAGGGAGGATAGTAAAGGAGTGGAATCTTACCTTTCTATGTAGGACCAGGCAAAACCAAACTGCTGCAGCTTTTCTAACTTTATAGTCTTTCCTCATCAATAATTTTGGCATCTTGACACATTCTGACCACTTAGTTTATTCTTCATATTTATCTTTAAAGTGTGGAGGAAATGTTAACACCACTGGTGTGCATAAACAGAGTGGGACTGAGAATGGAAAATTGCAGAGGGCTTAGAATTAATTTAATTAATGCATTCTCTAGGTCGTATTCATTCTGTTCAGTACTTTTAATCATGCTCCCTAGCGCCAGTGTTTTGCAAACTGTTGGCTGTAACATCCATTTTCATTAAGATGGCATTCAAATCACACTCCTGTTCTGTTGGGAATTGTCTTCTTAACCTGAGGGGTGTGAGAAAGAATGTCACCTAAAATTTGCCTTGTGTAGAATGCAAGAGCAGTGAAGAATAGCCTTGCATTGGAAAACCGAAAGAGGAAGGGAAGCAGACAATTCCCTCATGTAATCATGCTAATTGCTTTAAAAACTCATTTTATTTCCCAAATAATAAATGTATGCTATTGGGATGTCTAAGCAAACACACATCTCACCACCTTGGGATGTGTTCCTGTGTGATGGAGATTAGTCACCACCACCATCACCACACATTTCAGGATCAGTTTTCAGATTCTTTCGCAATCCTATTTGAAAAATGGAAGAATCGTGATCCAAAAACAGTGTAATGTATTACAAAAGAAAAAAAATATGTACAGCATCCTATTTGCACTCTGCTAACCTTGAATTCACTTGTCGTGCCAGGAATCATTCAAGATGTTAAAATATATTTATGTTAATCCTGGATTTTTCTGTTTCTATTTTTGAACACATTTTTTTGGTATCATAGAGAGCAGCTGCTCAAAGGAAAACAGATCAAATAGTGTTCTGGCTACTCCTTCAGCACTTGCTCAAGCAATGTACTGGAGTGTGACTTTCCACAAGGGAGCAAGTCAAGTCAGAGGCTGCAGGCCAAGACAAAATATACACCGATGGATAAATGTTTCAAAAGAGAAATTCACCCTTGCTTAAGAACTCCAATGGATGCATTTGCTTTGTGGTGGTCATCCAACTTCCACAAAATGTGATGGACACATATATAGGTAAGAATGCACAAATCAGCAGTATAAATTTATTTTCCCTTGTAAAGTAATAAAGCCACACATTTTTTAGGACCGCCAAAGCAACAAAGGAGTTAATATACAGTGTTATTTTTCTAACAATATTCCATTTATGACTAAAGATTGTATGAAAGAGCAATCGGTTAAGCAAATGCTTACATTACATTTAAAAATCACTACTCCTGTGTTGTTCCAAGCCACACCTTACAAAGCCTTGTGCTGGCTTTTTACTTTCTTTTGTAAAGGAAAACCCATATATGTTTTTCTTGCCCATTCTCCTCTCCTGCAAAGCCCAGAAAAAACACTATTCAATTTAATAGCTTTTCTTGCAACTTGAAAAGAAGTGTTTAAGTCTTTAACACGTGGCTCAGAATTGCTATTCAGTTTCTGTCATTTAGTCATGTCAAGCTCTTCGCATCTCAACCACAAAGTTAAGGCAGGCAATCATGTGTCCATTTCTCCGTAATGTAAAGAAATGTACTTCTATTTCCTTCTGAATATAATTCCATTTGTGGCTGAAGAAAATACAAAAATAACATCACCTCACTTTTGCAGCTCAGAGAGCTGCAGAGAGCAAATTTGGTTCTTTGGATATGCATTTGGAATATTGCAGAAAGAAGAAAAAGAAAAGAAAAGAAAAGCTACTAGTGCCACCGAAGATACAAATGAGTGGTTATTTGATAGAAACAATGTGACGGCTCTCTGGCATTATTTTTCTCTGAAGCATAATATATTTGAACATATTCTAAAGCATTTTACATTACTCCCCCCTCACCACTGATTTTATTCTACTGTATACTTCATCATTACAGCTGTCATAACGTTATCAGCTCAAGACAATGTCTTCATTACAACACTCTAATTTTCTTCTAGAAAAGACAATAAGGATTTTTCTTTCCCCCCTCCCCATGCTTCCACAAGACATTAGGACAACTTTTTGGCAGTGACTGGATGTTCTGCAGAATATCAATTTGATATTCAGTAGTATTGTATACTTACAACTTATGAATTGGAATTCAAAACTCCCTCACCAGCGATGTGTTAATAGAACACCCAGTCCTGAAATATAGTATGTTTTCCTTGCTTCGTTTTTAAAACTATAATTTTACAAAGTACATCTTGAAGGTCAAACAGATATTATATCATACAGCCAGGAGGCAGAAACACTAGAATTATAGAGTTCTTTTCCCAAGGAGCTTTGCTTTGCGCAGCTATTATTATCTTGTTGTGGCTGGGTCAAGTACACCATCTTTGACCAAGCTTTTAATGTCAATTAATTTTTAATTGACTATAACTGTTTATCAGTTGAACAAAAAAGGGCTTTCAATTTTTGCTGCTTTCTCCTGCCAAGTTAGTGTATATACAAATTATTTATTTATTTATTTTCAACATTTACACTCCGCCCTTCTCACCTGAGGGGACTCAGGGCGGCTTACAGAGATTGACAAAATTTAATGCCCAAAACACAGTTATAAAATCAAAACAATACATACAAATCAATTAATAATATTATTAAAATACATTATAAAAACTTATAACAAACCTACATACAAGTCAACATCCTATATAAGTCAAGGGCAGGTTTGGGGGGCAGAATTTTGGATTTTGATATGACCCACAAATAAATCAAAGATCATTTCACAGGAAGGTGAAACCACCAGCATAACCTCAGGGGTCCAGCCACCCATGGTCACTGTCACCAGGCTACTTGGAGAAGGGGGTGGTTCTTTTTTTATTAACATTAAGATGCAATATTAAGTCTCTAACATGCAGTATTTAGCTACTAGAAACCAAGATGATGGGGCCGGGCTGTGGTGCAGGCTGTTGAGCAGCTGCAATAAATCACTCTGACCGTGAGGTCATGAGTTCGAGGCCAGCCCGTGACGGGGTGAGCACCCGTCAATTAAAAATAAAATATAGCCCCTGCTCGTTGCTGACCTAGCAACCCGAAAGATAGTTGCATCTATCAAGTAGGAAATAAGGTACCACTTTAAAAAAAAAGTGGGGAGGCAAGTTAAACTTACAACCTAACTAATTTACAACCTGGAATGAGGAAGTGCCGTCAGAGTGGATGATGAAGCAGCTGCTCCCCCCCGTGGCCAGAATCGAACATCCCCTCAGGAGAAGGTCAAATTGCCTCTGCGTCTGTCTGTCTCGGTCTCTGTTTGATGTGTTTATGGGCATTGAATGTTTGCCCTATGTGTGTATAATGTGATCTGCCCTGAGTCCCCTTCGGGGTGAGAAGGGTGGAATATAAATACTGTAAATAAAATAAATAATAAATGATTAAGCGGTAAAAGACGAGAGAACCCAGAACAAAGAAAAAGAAGCAATGAGCCCCTCTCCTCCATGCTATAGCATTACTTCTGGTGATATTGAATCCCTGAGAAGGAAAAAAGCAGGGGCAGCAGCTCTTTGGCACTTCTCCTCAAAGGACCACTGAGAAAGAAGTGAGGAGCAGTGCTTTTTTAAAGTTTTCCTGGGATGGACTAAGCTCTCACTTTTTGCTGCTCTGCTAAGAGAAGGGAATGGGTACTTATTTGCATTTTGTAAGAGTTAAGATTTGTTGGCCTGTGTGTAAGCTGACCCAGATTTTTGGCTCAATTTGTTGATTAAAAATTCTAGATTCATGCAGTAATTTATTTTAGAATGCTGATCTCACTTTGTATCATTATCATTATTATCACCATCACCGCTACCACTGCAACCATCCTGCCTTTCTTTTGATCTGGGACCAAGTATAACCCAAACTGCACTCTATTCAACCTCTAGACCAGTAGTTCTCAAACTGCTCTGCTGAGCCCTTGAGGCTCCAACAAAGTATAGTGAGGGGCTCCACGGTTCCCTCCTCCTGCTCTCTCCTCCCCTCTCTTCCAAGCTTTTCCCCCTCTTTCCTGCTCCTCCCCTTCCTCTGCCTCCCTTGCCACCAAAAGCCTTTTCCCTCCACTGTCCTTGCTTCCAAAAATCTATCCCCCTCACCGCTCAGGAGATGTTTTGAATGTGATTTTCCTGCATGACAGAAGGAAATTGAATTAGATGGCCCCTGGAGTTTTGGCTATTATTATTATTATTATTATTATTATTATTATTATTATTATTATTATTATTAAAGATTGGGTGGCTACCTGTTGGAGGTAATTTGATTGTGCTTTTCCTGCATGGCATAAAGGTATTGTACTGGATGGCCCCTAGGGTCTTCCACTGAAATATGGATAAGTTTATGTTGGTTAAAATTGTTCTTCAAAAGTTTGCCCTTGCCTGATTTTATATTTATATATATACACACACACACACACACACACACACACACACACACACACACACATGTTTCTTGGAGCTCTGTGAGAAACTTTTACTTCAAAAAGGGCTCAGTGGCTGAAAAGGTTTGAGAATCCCTGCTCTCAACTAATTTCCCACACAAACTAAATGTCCAACTGTTATTCACCGGCCTCATGCAAATCTCACCACTTCATCACATTAGGCAGGGAAGTGTCTGGCAGAGGAGAGCAGAGAAGAGCTCAATCTCACTCAGTTTTTAAATGAAATTGATGTTTTCTTTACCTTCTATCACACTGTTAAGTATCTTGCCTATTCTTTCACTGCAGTCTCCTTCACAGAGATTTGGCCCCACCCACTATCCCACTCCCTGCTCTCCCTGATCAGCCTAACATGGCTACCGCTCCCTGGCCAATCAGAGACTTCCACGGTGGCTGAAAAAGGTGGGGGCTAGCGTCCTCCACGTCCACGTGGAGGATCTCTCCCCTCCCCAACTGAGCCAAGCCATTCTGGGTTGGGATACCGAGGAGAGAGGGTGTTTCGCGTGCGCTGGGAAGCTGCTTGCTTGCTTGGGGGAGAGAGGGCTAAGTGACTGGGGGTAGATTGTTTCTGTTGTTGCTGGTTCGATATTGTGTTTTTTTGGGGAGAAATTGGCTGGGGGCTTGGGGCAGAGTCCTTGCTGTGGCTGGCTTTAGGAAATTTTTTTTTCCAAAGGACGTCTGCGTCCCTGCTAGTGCTGAGCTTGGGGTGCTTTCCATCTACTCCTGAGGGAGACCTTTTGCCTTTCTGTTTTCTTTTTTGGAATTTAGCAATCACCACATCAGCCCTTCTTTGCAATCCTGAAAGGGGGGAGGGGCTTGAAAATAAGGACGTCTGCGTTCCTGCAAGTGCATTGCTTCCCTCCCGCTCCGTTTGTAATTTCAAGCCCCCGGGCTGAGTGTTATTGCAGCAATCACAAAGACACACATTGTTTTCAAACCTAAAGGGTACATTGGAAGAAATAGTTTCCAAAGGACGTGGGGCACCCGCCAAGGCATTGCTTCCCTCACGCTCCATTTCTATTCCCAAGCCTTGGGCTGAGTTTTATTTCTGCAATCACAAAGTCAGACATTGATTTGATTCAATAGAGGGTCCACAGCAATTTATAGTTTCCAAAGGACGTTGCCAATCCTGTCAAGGCATTTCTTGGCGTGTGCTGCATTTCTAATCCAAAGTCCTCAGCCAGAGTTTCATTTTTGCAATCACAAGGTCAGCCAGTGGCACCATTGATCAAAAGGTTCAAAGGCAATTTATAGTTTCCAAAGGACGTTGCCAATCCTGTCAAGGCATTGCTTGGCGTGTGCTGCATTTCTAATCCAAAGTCTACACAAGTAGAAAAGGGACTTTTACAGTGATAAGAATCCAATTGAACAGGAAATAAGACTTTCAAACCAGGAACAGGTTTCTTCAAATATTGAAAAATAGTGTATTATAAAAAGTTATGAAAATTCGCCAAAAATCATAGGAGATAGGAAACATTCTGCAATTTGTTGAGCAAAGAGTGTGGAATGTGTTCTCCCACTATACCAGATTTGATGAGAATAGCTCAAGAAATGAGGACGGGAGACCCCCAGAACAGTCCCCCCCAGTTTCCTGTTTTTTGGCGATTGCGCATGCGCGTCCGCCATTTTAGAAACATTTTAGAAACATTACGAATTTTTGGAAATATCCAAAAATTTTGGGTGAAACATTAAGAAATAATTTCTACATCGAAGAGCCGGCACCCCCTACTTTAGAAACGAGAATTGAAACATTTTTTCCATCGATCGGACAAGCCTACTATCTTAGGGTGGAAGCATTACAGTAATCTTATTGAAATGCAATTATGAATGTTTTCAATACCTATGGTTAGATCTACCCTACCTTGGAAGATGGTCTACCAACTAAAGTGGGGCACTCCTAGCCACAGCAGCCACCTAGGTTTCTATTAACAAGGTAGTCATTTAGAATGACCAAACTGTGAATCCAGTCTTACAGAAGGAATGTGAGCCCATTTAGAACAAACAAGTTATAAGTTAACTATCCTGTATTAAGGATTTCCACACCATCCTTGATGTCCACTATAAAGACAGATAGTACTGTTATCAGCTTATTGAATCAGTCCCCAGGGGAATTTGAAGGAAAAACTTTGGTCCATGGGTCCAGAAAAATATTCCTGCAAGCTACATATAGCCCACAGACTGCACTTTGCCTGGGGTCAAAATGTGTGAACCTCTCTGTATTCTTCTCTTTCCCTCTGAAAAAATATATTGTAGACTTTCAACATACAGCTCTTGGGAGAGTTGTTTTCAAAATCTAATAATAATAATATTTATAATTATGTCAAATATATTAATTTCCCTTTGGACTCCTTTTTTCCCAGTTGGTGCCCAAACTGGCAAGTACACAAATTAATTGCAAATGTTTGAGTTTGTCTGAATAGGACTCTAGGAGACCTCTTCTGAAGAAATCCTGTCAAGAAAATCCTCAGATAGAATTGCCATTGGTCAGAGCTGCCTGAAAGACACATAAGAACAGCTACAAAACAATAGCATAGCTTGGTTAATAGGGGGAAATGCAATATGCCTGACTACACTATGGAGAGGCACTCCATGACTAATATCTTTTTTCCCTGGCATTTCCACCTCACTAGGGAGCAATGCTGTGCCATGTTACCTGACATATGTTGGACGTTAGTAATGCTAAATATTCTTCCAAGTCAGGAACCCAGGATACATATAAGGATAGCTGAAAACAATAGAAGGACTGAATATAACGAACATTTATTATTGTGTGTAGCATATAAAGAGAATACAGTCTATTTTTATGTCTTGTTCTCCAATATACGGTTAGCATAGTACCAAGAATCTAATTATAAATGTTGATCCTTGTTAGTAATAGAGAGGCTCAAACAGGATTTTGTTATCTTCTTAATTAAAGCCTCAAAGTTCAAACAAAACATTGTTTATTGTTTTAAGTATCCAAAAAAAGTGCTAAAGTGTCACCAAGTCCATTTACAAAGCAATCCTCTTGTCTTTGCTGCAGAGTGATGCTTGAAAACAATTGATGCATAGCAAGGACTCCTGACTTTGGTTGCATATAGAGCCATTTATCAAGGATATTACCACTATCTCAATAGACACATAGAAGTGTTGGAATAGAATAGAACTTCCCAGTGCTTCAAGACTAATAGTGACAAGACTTTGAACTTAACCCTCCAGGACTACTACTCTCAGCTTCATGAATGTAACATTCAGGAATTCTGTTCCTCCCAATCATAAGTTTCCAAAGCCATATTTGGGCCACATATATCTATAGAATCAATGAATAACCTTATTTTCCCAACTGACAAGTCCAACCCATGTCCTACTGTATCTTTGAAAAATATACTGCCATTCACCTTTCACTGGAGATGACATGCTGCAGTGCTGTTGTGGTGATCACCAGTGTAGTACATATTTTCTATCACTATAGTCAAGAATTACATGCCATGGTCAGGCAGGGAAATTGGGAAACTAAATATGTGGTAGAAAGCAGTGATCATTATGCTATTTGTGACTAAAATAGGCTTGAAAGTAAAATAAGGGGTAGCCCTTCCTTATCTTTAAAAGTTATGCAGAAGAGAGGATTACAACAGTGGTTGCTACTAGGCTTGTGTAATCCAGGTAAATCACAATCCGTTTCATGTCCCAGTTTTCACTGGGGAGCTGAATGATTCATTTTCTATGTGGGGCCCATTATAGGGAGGATGAGTTCCCAGGCTGACCATGTCATTTTAGGCATTTAAGCTGTTTCCTACTCTAGAGGAGGAGGAGAGAGATGCTGCAGGTAGACAGGCATGTGCACTTTCTCTTCTGGGTGCCACACACTATTTCCAAGGCATTTTAAGGAGGCTTCCCATTTTCAGGTAAGGAACAGCACTGAGAAGATCTCCTATCCTCCCTGGAATACCTTAAAAATCCCTCTTTTTTCCTGGCACACTGCAGTCTCATTTCCACTTTGGTTTTAATACTTCCTTAGAAATGTTTATACTTTCTAGTAGATGAGAGGTAGCTAGGTAGTAGTAGTTTTCATGGAATGAGGGTTTTCTTTTTGTTTGCTGGGATTAATAAAAAGGATTAAACTGTGATGTCGAATAGGGGAGGAGGAGCCGAGATCGGCTCCTGCTTGCTTTTGTTGCAGACAGGTTTTCGTACAGGGAGGGCCCTTCCCATTATGTGCTTCCAAAGGTACCAAAGAAAACAAAGGTTCCAAAGAAAAACAAATCTACACACAAGTCTAATTTCTACTAAGGTGTGAGGGACAAGGACTGCATCAGGTGACATCTTCAGGGAGGGTGGCACCAAAATTACTCTAAAATTTTGGTGCAGTTTTTCAGAAGAAATCAATTATTAGTTTATTTTTAAATACCCCTGTAGTTAAATATGAGCAACAAAAAAAAACATTTCTCATAGAAACTGTACTGTATCAAAATATCCAAAAGGCTAAAGCTCAATGCTAATTTTTTAAACTTTCTAAACTAAGGTTTAACTGTGGTTTATATCAATATGGATATCATTATAAGGAAGGATAATCCTGATACACACGTGAACATTCACATAAATCTCACAGAAAAGCACTGATGACACTAACTTGTAAATGTAAAATTTTACAGATGCAACTTTTTGCAGCTATTGAAGAGGTGTTTATGGATCAGCTGATTTATCACTTTCTCTTTGAAATGATTGTGAACTTTCAGTTAATCAACACATTGCAAATTTCTTCAGAGACTAGTTTGCACAATGTACCTTTATTTGCTAAATGGGAAAGAAGTGTGCTTTTAAGCTAACAGACACGAAACCTCTTTCATGATAATTATTAGAAAAGATCTGTCACCTCTATTCTTTCTGACACCTGCACATCGGCACCCACACAAAATCTCCTCACGCTGTCTTGACACACCTTCAAATTACAGTAATTTTCTTCAGTCCCTAATCTGTATGAACCAAATATAGAAAAAGGCATATTTGTCATTCCATTTCAGCTGGTCTATGTGTATGCTTCACCAGAAAATAAAGTGAATTTATGCTCCTCTGCTCTAATGATCTCATCAGAGAGGCAAAATTGCCCATCATACAATGATCCCTCTTCACTTTGTCCACAGAACCCACCAGCTCCCATTCCATAACATACATCTACATCCAGTGGGGCACCATGGTAAAAGTGAAACAGGAGCATTGTATGCTGCCACTGCAGCAACACGGAAGGTTCCTCATATTGCATAGCCAACAACAAGGGGAAGCCAGGCAGCAGACCCTGTGCCCATGGCAATTCCTGTTTGAAATATGTGACTTCTTGTATGGGATTGCAAGAGGTATTTCCTATGAAACTCTCTCTGAGGCTCAATATTGTCTCTCAATGCTAATTCCAATTGTGTGTGTGTGTGTGTGTGTGTGCAAGAGAGAGAGAGAGAGAGAGAGAGAGAGAGAGAGAGAGAGAGAGAGAGAGAGCGAACGAACATACTTTGGTATTGTATTCATATTTGTACTTCTGGTCATTACCTGGTATTGGCCCTCAAAATTATAAAATATGTTTTGTGATATGAGGTTTTTTCCCAAAGGACTGTTAACATTTACTGAAATACCTACTGATATCTCTAGGAATAACCCTAAATATTTGTAGAAATCACTACTATTGCTAACCTTAGAAAAAATCTTATAGGGAGTCCATGAACAGTTCATTTCAGTACATTACT
Source organism: Anolis carolinensis (assembly GCF_035594765.1). Classification (NCBI taxonomy): domain Eukaryota; kingdom Metazoa; phylum Chordata; class Lepidosauria; order Squamata; family Anolidae; genus Anolis; species Anolis carolinensis. The sequence goes on along the minus strand of NC_085845.1, from coordinate 69,033,749 downwards.
AATGGCTATTCTGTGTTACCTGTGAAAGAGATCCTTTAAAGAGGGGAAAGATCATTTGCAGAATGCTGGTCAGTTGAAGAGGTTGGCTGGGTCTTAAATGGTTTTGGTGGTCACAGGTTAACCTGAGTCTGTACAAGTGCACAGTGAAACAGAAAACATAATTCAAGCAATTTATCAAAGTTTCTATTTTCTCGAGTCCATTAAATGCAAAGGCTTGAAACCACAAGGAAAGAGAATAACCTTGTCAAACCCTCTTCTACAAGTGACAGCTAATTTAGAATTCCTGATTGGCAATTGCTCAATTAAATCATTTCAGAGCAGCAGGTTTTCACCTTGGTTTTATGGAACTGCAGAAATGTATTGCTTGTGTAACACCCGTAAAGTAAGAACAGTGATAGGGGTGGGGTAGAGTGGGTGCACACATTCAGCATTGCAGCAAAGAGAAATGCAATCACTACTGAGCAACTAAACAGGGTTTAGAGATGTTGCAACTGAGGAAACGAACTGGCCATAAAATGGCATCAGGGTGAAGTACAGTACAGAGGAACATATCTCTTGAGCAATATTCAATAGTGTCATTCCACTACAGAATGTAACACAATTTTTGTTCCTGGGTTATAAATGTCATTTCCTAATTGGTTCTATCATAACAACATGGAAAAGGTTTATTAAACTGCAAAAACTTTGTTTTTGCAGGACATCCCGAAGCACCTTTTGCTATAGTTTTTTAATGAATATCTCATCGAATCTCAACCAATTCAGCATAGTTTGTGGCAGACACAAAAACGAAGGTTCTGGAGTATAACAACTACCTTCAAAGTAAGTGTCACACAATTAAACAGGAATACTTTCAAACCACGAATCAGTTATTTTTCAAATTTTGTTACATAGTGCTATCACAAATGGTCTAGACACCTAGTTGCAGCTATGCACAACCAGTTGTTTTGTTTTCCTTTTTTTCTTTTTATCCCACATTCCTTCCTGTGCTGGACACAAGATAAAACACTGTAAGCTAACAACAATTGGGCAGTTGCAGAATAGTTTGCACAACCAGTTGCAACTTCAATATTGGCTAGGGCAGTAGTTCTCAACCTGTGGGCTACAGTGGGCTGTAGAATGAAAATCCGGTCTGCAAACCTCCTTCCTCTTTATTTATTTATTTAATTTTATTTCAGCTCCTTTCAGATATATATTGTTATGATTGAGCCTCATGGCTCTGTTACTGACAGACGTGGGCGTAAGACTCCTCGAGAGTCAGATACTCTCGAGGAGCGAGAAAGAAAAAGACTGCGAGACATTTTTGCAGCACCATCTGACGAAGAGTCTTTTGAGGGGTTTACGGAGAGAATGGAGGAGGGGCTGGTTAGCTCGGAGGAGGATGAGATGGATTGGACTCGGGTGAGGGAGGAATTGGGTGCCACTGGCCATGATGGGATAGAAGATGAATGGGGACCTTCAGGATTAGACCCATGGTTTAGCTGGAGGGATGGGACGGGATCCACAGCTGGAGATGCTGTGGGGCGTAGTCAGAGGTGTTCCAGCTCTGATGAGGAAAGTGATGAGGAAACGCCCGGGTTAAGGAGGACAGCTGACAGTGATGAGGATTTGTAACTGGCATAAAATGGGGCTTGGGAGCAATTGCAAATTGCGTTGGGCAAGGTAATCTGGACGAACGCTTGGGATCTGTGTGGGACGCTTTCCTGAAGACTGGTGTGTTTTCGTGTGCTGATACGTAAGTTGTTTTGGAATTCAGGGTCAGACGGCGGGAGGAATTGTGTGGGCATTTGTTTGTGCAAACCTGTGCTTACTCTTATTAGCTTGACCTTCCGTCGTCTTCTTGACGGACGCCATCTCCTGCTTTGAAAACCCGGACTGAACTGACCACGGCTTGACTTCCCCCTTCTTGGACTTGGAAACTACAAACGTCTGCTTCTGGCTTTGATCTACGGAAAGGAACTGGGTCTACTCTACTGCTACAATCCTTGGCTGATCTGTTCATGTTGGAAATCCTGTCTGCTGTGTGTGTGGGAGCGACGCAAGTTACTCTAAGCACAGTGTTGGCAGCAGAGAGGAATCTGCTGCCAATTAGTTGCATTCTTTTGTATCTTTTGTTCCTCGGCTTTTGTTTTGTTTATCTCCAGGCTGAAGCAAGCAGTTTGTTTTTACCCGGATTAAACTCCGGTTTAATCCGGTTTATCTTTTGAACGTTTTTCCTTGTCCCTTTTTGCTCCTAAAGGCTAATACTGCCTGGCCCTTGTATTTTACGGGCATTTTTGAGTTCTGTAATCCAATAAACTCTGTTATCTTGAACCTTGTGGCGTTCTGTCCTTGACATATATATATATATAGTTGGCTCACCATATCCATGGGTTCTGTATTCATGGATTCAATCATCCAAGGCTTGCAAATATCCCCCCTGCAATTTTTTTCAAAAAACAAATGTTGATTTTTGCCATTTTATATAAGGTACATCCTTTTACTATACAATTACAAATAATGGGATCTGAGCACATTTTGGTATACATGGGGGGGGGGGGTAGAGAGTGGAACCAAAGCCCAGTATACACAAAAAGCGCAGAATTGGATGATTGTTAAAAAGATTGGGAAAAATATCTATTGTTCCTAATCTTTAGATTTCTGTGCAGCAAAGTAGTAGCTATGGTCATTTGAGCAACTGAGATTTTTTTTGTCATTTGTACATTTTTACTTAATGCAGAGACAAAACATTGTAATTCTTCTGATTACAAAAGTACTTCTCTTTGTGGGGAGTGAAAAATGATTTTTGCTGTTCTTTGTCACATGGAGGGAGATAAGGATTTAAAAAAATATTAATAATGTTAAGTAGAACTTAATTTGTTCATGAAATTCCTTTTCTTTGGGATATATTTCTCAGAGAACAATTATAAATATATTGATTAATGTATTTAATTTTACTATATTGCCTTTAGTTGGTTTTCAGTTTTATAACATTATCAGAATACAAGCTGATAAATTCTAAGAAATGTAAAATTTCTTAGATTTTTGCTGTGCATGAAAATCAGAGGCTTTTTCACATTGCACAATTATAGCACTATGGTCCCTCCTACACTGCCATATAATCCAGATTATCAAAGTAGATAATCCATATTATGTGCTTTAAACTAGATGACATGAGTCTACACTACCATATAATCCAGTTCAAAGCAGACAATCTGGATTCCATGTGGCAGTGTAGAAGGAATCTATGATTCTATTTTAAATGCCACTCCAATATCCTTTAAAATCTTGGGATTTAATGTGTGGGAAGGGGCATTTAAAATTCTGAGCCAGAGAGCTGTAATGCCTCACCAAAATACAAGCCACAGGAATTCACAGGATGTTGCCATGGCACTTAACGTGAAATCATAGTGAAGTGTGAAAGGTCCCCTGGTGATAGATTAGAATTCGAAACAGAAGAAACTATGAATATTATAATATGACCAAAGATATTATGTATTCTGAAATTAGTCTCCCCCATATTGTTAAGCAGATACCAAAAGCTCTCTTTTTCAGAAAATGAAGCTGGTACTAAAAAGGAGAAAATCCAAGACTCATTGAATACTAATGTTGCTACATAAAACTTTGTCTCATTTTCTGAGGTATCACTAGAAGCAAATTCCACTTCTTCTGATCTTTCATTTCTATCATCTTCATTGACTTCTGTACACTGAAGGTTTGCATAGATTAAAACAACCTCCTCTTCCTTTTACGTATCAGTTTATGTATTTGATGTATTCCCAAACAGAGTTTAACTTCTTTTATGTGCTGCAAAAAGGGGAAGAATCTAAAACATGAAAGAATTAAAAGGTTATGTTGCTCAGAGGTCTTGCTCCCAAATTGCAATAAGGATAAGCTTGACAAAACCTATGCATTATTCGGGGATATATGAAGACATTCCATGGGTTTCAATAGGTGGCAACCTATTTCTGCACTCATTTTTACCCCAAAGAATTAAGTCCTAAACATTTTTGAAAATTCATTGTGCAGTATAAAGGCCAGGGTTTGGATTCTATTCTGATTTTCAAAGTGAGGGGAAGAAGCTACAGATCTGACATGATAATATTGAGCTACTTGCCCCATTTGCTGCCTCACAGGTTATTGATTATGATGCTATAGGGTTACTGTTTTATGGTTTTGTCCACTGTTTCTTTTCTTGGTTTAAGACACACAAGGGTTTCACTATAGTTAGCAAAAAACATGCTGTGAGTATCTTCCTGATTTATATCCACTTAGGCAATTGATTTATCTCACTTTTAATTATCTCCTCTCTATTTCTCATACAACCTCATTGTAAAGTTCTGGCAAAGCGTCCAGCATCGCCAGGCTACTGGGGAAGAAAGAGGGAGCAGCAGGGCAAATCTGACACCTCGTGCATAGCTCCCTCTCCTCAATCTTTTCCCCATCACATGGGGAAAGTGTCACAATTGCGAGGAGGCCCTGTGTTTCCAGGGAAGAGTCTGGGAATGCTTTCACCCTGGTTGGTAGTGGCCTTCCATAGGAAGCTCCCTTGCATCATCTGATGGGCAGCGAGCCCATAAGTCCTCCAGATGGGGTGGAAATGTCCTAGGACACTAAAATCACATCATCTGATAAGGTGGTTACTCTCTCTCCCAACAACACTTGGCTATTATTATTATTATTATTATTATTTATTTAATTTTTATCCACCTTTCTCAACCCTGGAGGGGACTCAAGGTGGCTTACAGATCCAGCAAAAATTCAATGCTGCACAGTTAAACAATAAAACATATCTCATCAATAAAAATAATCTAAATATATATGCAATTAAAACACATATAAATCATTTAACAGATTAAAACCATATAAAATGCCGAGTCATGATCTCATGTCCAAATAGTTTTCCACAATCCATAGTCCATTATTCAAGCTGTTAAAGTCTCATTCTGTAGTTTCCTATTCACCAAACGCCATGTCTTACGTTTTTTTCCCTAAAAATCAGGAGGCTAGATATCATTTCTTTACCTTTGCTCATTCCTGTCATCCTTACAATTCTTGCCTATGATCATCTTATTTCCTGTTTCCTCATTTCCCATCTTTTGTGCCTTCTTTCTTCTCAATACCTACATAACTCCTAGCTTGCAATTTTCTTCCCCCAATTCTTTTTCTCTTTCTTCCTATCACATTACACACTGCCTGTCTAAACATCTTCTTTCTCGCTTTTCTTTTGCCTTTCTCTTCTCCTTTTTCTCCAACCAGTCTTTCTGGCTACATTTGTCATCTTCCTCCCTCCCCATCCTGTTCCTTATCTCTTTCATCCTTTTAGCTCCACTTCTAGCCACACTCACCATCTTTCCTCTCCCTCCCTCTTCTGTGACTTCAACATTGTCTGTAAGTCTCTACTGTTGCCTCAGAAATATCTGGACCTGATATGTTCTTTCTAATAAGAAGAGTCATGCTGGATCAGACCAAATGCCTATGTAATCTGCCATTCTATTCATCTAGTGTCCAACCAATCGCCCAACCAAAGAGAATCCTGCCAGAAGAACATGAATACAATTCCACATCCATATCTAATTCCCCAGCAACTGACACAAAGAGATAGACTTAATATATAACTGTCTTGACTAGCTGTCCCTGAAGACCCTAATCTTCCTGAATGCATCTAAATTCATTTTCAAGCTATCCAAATTGGCAGTCATCATTATATCATGTGGCATGAATGCCATTTTCAACTCACTTTTTATAAATCTCCCAACAGTATAGAATCATAGAATCATAGAATCATAGAATAGTAGAGTTGGAAGAGACCACATGGGCCATCCAGTCCAACCCCCTACTAAGAAGCAGGAAATCGCATTCAAAGCACCCCCGACAGATGGCCATCCAGCCTCTGCTTAAAAGCCTCCAAAGAAGGAGCCTCCACCACGGCCCCGGGGAGAGAGTTCCACTGTCGAACAGCTCTCACAGTGAGGAAGTTCTTCCTGATGTTCAAGTGGAATCTCCTTTCCTGTAGTTTGAAGCCATTGTTCCGTGTCCTAGTCTGCAGGGCAGCAGAAAACAAGCTTGCTCCCTCCTCCCTATGACTTCCCTTCACGTATTTGTACATGGCTATCATGTCTCCTCTCAGCCTTCTCTTCTGCAGGCTAAACATGCCCAGCTCTTTAAGCCGCTCCTCATAGGGCTTGTTCTCCAGACCCTTAATCATTTTAGTCGCCCTCCTCTGGACGCTTTCCAGCTTGTCAACATCTCCCTTCAACTGTGGTGCCCAAAATTGGACACAGTATTCCAGGTGTGGTCTGACCAAGGCAGAATAGAGGGGGAGCATAACTTCACTGGATCTAGACGCTATTCCCCTATTGATGCAGGCCAGAATCCCATTGGCTTTTTTAGCAGCCGCATCACATTGTTGGCTCATGTTTAACTTGTTGTCCACAAGGACTCCAAGGTCTTTTTCGCACACACTGCTGTCAAGCCAGGCGTCCCCCATTCTGTATCTTTGATTTCCATTTTTTCTGCCGAAGTGAAGTATCTTGCATTTGTCCCTGTTGAACTTCATTTTGTTAGTTTTGGCCCATCTCTCTAGTCTGTCAAGATCATTTTGAATTCTGCTCCTGTCTTCTGGAGTGTTGGCTATCCCTCCCAGTTTTGTGTCATCTGCAAACTTGATGATCGTGCCTTCTAACCCTTCGTCTAAGTCGTTAATAAAGATGTTGAACAGAACCGGGCCCAGGACGGAGCCCTGCGGCACTCCACTTGTCACTTCTTTCCATGATGAAGACGACGCATTGGTGAGCACCCTTTGGGTTCGTTCGCTTAGCCAATTACAGATCCACCTAACCGTAGTTTTGTCTAGCCCACATTTTACTAGTTTGTTTGCCAGAAGGTCGTGGGGGACTTTGTCGAAGGCCTTACTGAAATCCAGGTACGCTACATCCACAGCATTCCCTGTATCGACCCAACTCGTAACTCTATCGAAAAAAGAGATCAGATTAGTCTGGCATGACTTGTTTTTGGTAAATCCGTGTTGACTATTAGCAATGACCGCATTTGTTTCTAAGTGTTCGCAGACCACTTCCTTAATGATCTTTTCCAGAATTTTGCCTGGTATTGATGTGAGGCTGACCGGATGGTAATTGTTTGGGTCGTTCTTTTTTCCCTTCTTGAAGATAGGGACCACATTCGCCCTCCTCCAATCTGCTGGGACTTCTCCCGTTCTCCAAGAACTCTCGAAGATAATTGCCAGTTCAGTAAGTAATGGCAGTGAATTCCAAGTTCTAGAGTTATGAAAGCCGGGATGGAAAAATATGATCTTTCACATGAACTAGTTGTAATATTCATAGCATTGTATAGATCATAACACACATTTTAAATTGTGCCCACATGGGTTGGGTGCAACTGCTGTAAGAATGGAATTACATGTTTCCTAAGCCCTGGCCAATAGGGTTTCCAAAATTTTCAAAGGCAGCATGACATAAGGTCCAAGATTCTATATCTTCGCATAACTGAAGATGCAACTTTCACTGGGTGGCAGCAGTCAAGGCCAGGTTCAGATCATTGCTACTGCTGTCATTGACCCTCTGGAAGGAAGGAAAGGTAATGCCATGGAGAAGCAACTGGTTATAGATCTATTGAAGGAGATGGAGGCCTCTTCTACACTGTCATACAATCTGATTATCAAAGCAGATAATCCACATTATCTGCTTTGAACTGGATTATATTAGTCTACACTGCCATATAATCCAGTACAAAGCAGATAATCTGGATTTTATATGGCAGTGTAGATGTGGCCGGAGTGAGGATGTAAACTCAAATGGTATGAACCCACATTTCCTTCCCCAGGGAGCCCAGAGCAGCCAGATTTTCTTGGTCTAAACAAGTGACATTGTTTCCCAACACAAGTGACATTGCTTCCCAGCAGAGCCCCATCAAAGGGCTTGGCTGCAATTTGGCAGTGGGCATTTGTAGAGCAAACACAAGAGAAGGACAACAGTCATCTACAACCAAAAGTAGATTGTGTATACAAAATTTGCACTTAAGGACATGTTAAGTCACTAAGGGTGGTTCTAGACAGCACTTTAATGTGAGTCCAATTTGGTTTTAAAAACCCGATTGGACTCGCATTGAAGTTGTCACACACCCCAGAAAGCTCATACTTTTTTAGGGCTGGCGTCCAGATGCCCTGCCAGACAAAAAAAAAATCCCCCAGAAAAGCCTTTAAAAAGGAAAATAAGTTACTCGGCTGCCATTCCCCCTTCTCCGGAGCTCTCCTGGAGTGTAGAAATGATGTGCCAGGATAAGAGGGACCAGGAGCAATTTTCCTCTCCCCCTTCTCCTGGTGTGCCATTTCTATGTGCCAGGAGAGCTCTGGAGAAGGGGGAATGGTGGCCAGGTAACTTATTTTCCTTTTTAAGGTTTTTCTGAGGGGTTTAGGGAGGACATTAGAGCTTCTTGGATATTCTGGGCTCATGGAGGTCTGTGCAGACAGCCCCTTCAGAAATCCCAGGACCGTCCACAGCTGGAAAGACCCAGGTCTTTTAAGAAGACCCTGGTCTTTCCAGCTGACGAATTACTTCGGCACAAAGCAGGGTTTTCCTGCTTTGTTTTGCTCACCTACAGCTGAGGGTTTTCCTGCTTTGTGCCAAAGAAATTTGTTTTAATATGGGCTGTTTTTTGGACGCGCCACATGAAAACGCAGAAGGCCTTGATTTTGGGTGCAGCCCTAACAGGATGCCAACCAAGGTGTGTTGCTGTAATAACTAAGAGCCCTTCCACACAGCCGTATAACCCAGAACTGGATTATCTGAGTCCATACTGCCATATAATCCAGTTAAATATAGATTTTATACAGCTGTGTGGAAGGGGCCTATGGTAAATGTTATCAGGACCCTATTTATTTATTTTATTTACAGTATTTATATTCCGCCCTTCTCACCCCGAAGGGGACTCAGGGCGGATCACATTATAACACACATAGGGCAAACATTCAATGCCCATAAACACATCAAACAGAGACTGAGAGACACACGCAGAGGCAAGTTAACGTTCTTCTGAGGGGATGTTCGATTCTGGCCACAGGGGGGAGCAGCTGCTTCATCATCCACACTGACGGCACTTCCTCATACCAGGTCGTAAATTAGTTAATCTTGCCTCCCCACTTATAAGTGGTACCTTATCTCCTACTTGATAGATGCAACTATCTTTCGGGTTGCTAGGTCAGCAACGAGCAGGGGCTATTTTTTATTTTTAATTGACGGGTGCTCACCCCGCCACGGGCTGGCCTCGAACTCATGACCTCATGGTCAGAGTGATTTAAGGCAGCTGCTCAACAGCTGCGCCACAGCCCGACCCTACAGTTTCTTACTTTTCTTTCATGCCTCAGAACACATCTTTTCCTTAAAGTTTTTGCTTAATCTTAGCCATCATGTTCATGTTATCCACTAATTTATACTTATCCACACTTGCTTATCCTCTTTCATTGCCCCCCTTTCCCCCCTCATGCTATGACCTCAAAAATAGACCATGAACTCTGACATACAGGGGCCCTTGCTTTTGTGCTTACATTATGTAATAAAGCCAATGTGCATTTTTAATGCAACGACAGTAACCTTAACAAATAGTTAGCAAGATAATAATCTATTCAAACATCACTTCCCAAGGGAGTAGAGGCATTAATCTTCGTTGTAACAAGAACAAAAAGAGTCTTGTGACAAAGGAAAGAGTTATAAATATATTATGGCATAACCTTTGTAACTATTCACTTCATTCAGTGCATGAAGTCATTTAATGTGTGCATGTGTATGTGTACACAAATACATCTGTAGTTGAGCAAAACAATTCAAGCATTGGAAGGAGTGGAAAAGTCCACAAAGCTTATGCCACAATAAATTTGTTACTCTTTAAGGTGTTACATGACTGTGTCTTTTGCTGTTCCTCTAGCACTAATGGTTTTCAGTTGCTGCAATCTGAAAATTGAACAGGACCAGGTGCAAAGCGTATGCAACCTTGTACACACTGTGCAACTCTAATGAGTGTTAAACATCTCACTGAGCGATCTTTAAACCATACAATTTTAAGTAAACAGTAGCTACTGAATTTGCTATCTAAGGGCTATTAAATCCAGAAAAAATTCATTGATTTAAATAGGTATAGTGGGAGAAATGCAGACAAAAGCAATTTACACCTTATTAATGTTTTCTTCAAACGACATGAGTTTTCATGTAATTTATCAATATGTATATCTGAGACTCTCATGTTTTTCCCCCTCACATTGGATTATTGATCATATGGGAGATAGCTGAAAAATGTGGAGTGTCTCTTTAGTAATATGATTTCAGCAGATTCCATAGGATGGAGCCACAGCAGTGGAAATGGTGTCAAAATGCTATAATTATGTAGTGAGAATGGTCTCTGAGTTGTCTGTCAGAATCACGAAAGACGTTTCTGGGCCAAACATGCAACTGGACTATTTATCTAGTAGGTTGGCCAGAAATAGATCTGTTCCTGGGGAATAACCATGCAACCTGGAACACAATGGGAAAGAGTAGTGCCTTCTATCTTTCTTTAAATAGCACCCCTGTGTACATTGCAACCAATGTGATTTTTAAATTTGTGAATCCCTTTACTGTGAAGACAATTTAAGCAACCATTGTGAAAACAATTGGAAACCAGTATTGCACTGCAGAGAATTGTATCTTATGGAAAATACATGAACGGCATAGGGGAATTCCAATATTTATAGGTGAGGGCTTCTCCATTTTCTTCCCTCGAGGCAGACATGAATAAAAATATAGTGGAAGTGGACTGTGTTCTGTAAGTGGCAGCAGGATATGAAATGTGAAGAAATGGCTCTACGCCCAATGTTAGCAGTAAACGTGGGCTGTGTGATCTCTATCCAAAATACCTAAGGGGTTGTTGAGGAAGCAAAGAGCAAGAGTGAAATGCCAACCAAAAAACTGTTCTTTCAGCCAAACCTCACTAGCTAGAGCTAAAAGATACAGTCACTTTAACAGCTGTTTTCATAGAAGAGCAGCTCCTATCTTCTCCTGCCAAAAGTGTATGAAATCATTGTTCTTAGGTTAAGAAATACTTTCTGCAAAACTATTTTAACGAACAGTTAAACTTCAATAGTGTTCAGGTGGATAGATAGGTGGATGAATGAATGAATCAGGGTAAAGATTGCATAGGAGCTCCCGGTGGTGCAGTGGGTTAAAGCACTGAGCTGCTGAATGAAAGGCTGGCAGTTCAAATCCAGAGAGTGGGGTGAGCTCCCACCCTTAGCCCCAGTTTTTGCCAACCTAGCAGTTTGAAAACATGCAAATGTGAGTAGATTAATAGTACCACTCCAGTGGGAAGGTAACAGTGCTCCATGCAGTCTTGCTGGTCACATGACTTTGGAGGCATCTACAAACAATGCCTGCTCTTCAGCTTAGAAATGGAGATGAGCACCAACCCCCAGAGTTGTACACGACTAGACTTAATGTCAGGGGAAAACCTTTACCTTTAAGGATTGTATAAAGTTGCCTGTTAAATCTTCTACTTTTATAAAAAAAATGTTTAAGCCATTTTGTACTATCATCTCAAACAATTCTACTATATCACCCGTCTTCAATGTCTTGTAAAATCTACACCTTATCTGCACATTTGGGGGCTTGGAGAATTACCTTTTTAGCTTCTTTTCCTCCTCCCCTCCTCTCCTTCAGAAAATGCTTCTAAAAGATAATAATTATTATTAATAATAGTAATCCTAGCAAAAAAAAAAAAGCCACATTCTCAGAAAATTACTCCCACCTAGTTACCTCTCCTCTAGAGTAGAAAGTAGAAACAGCTTTCAGGAAGCATTAAACCCAAAGCAGAAAGGTGTGAGGGGAAAAAGGCAGGCACCACTCCAGTGCAAATCAAGAGAAAAAATAGGGCATTTAAAAGGAATCCCAGCATAGGATAGCTCCAGGTCATTGCTCTTCCTTCTCTGGAAAGTGGGGAAACCTCCTTAAAATAACGGAAAGCTGTAGGAAGAGGGCAACGTGCACTGCCTGTCTTCTCTAGAGTAGAAACAACTTTAATTAAGCATTAAACCTGGTCTCCTCTACAGACAGAAGGGAAAGGATTGTGGAAAGAGTGGTATCTTAACTCTGATGTTTTTAATCCAGGTCTTAATGAAGGATATAAGGACAAATGGTGCCACTGCCTAAAATGTTGGGAAGGGGAGCCTGGGACAACCCCCCATTACTGTCAATGGGCCAGATCTGGCCATATTTTCCAACTATGGTACAAAAATGGCTATGCGGCTGCCCACCCATTTTCAGAAGGAGCACAAAATGGATACGGGGGTCTAGCAGTATTTGCCCAGCAGAAACAGATTGAGGTTCAGCCAAAATGCAGAAGCCTAGTATGTAGCCCTTTCAATTGTGTAAAAAGGCATCCTGGTGGCCAGTAGAGCTGTTGCACTAAGGGAGTTCTGCAATCACTGCAGCCAATCTCAAGGCACTTCTACACCGACATTATAACCTATCTTGGATCAGATCCCAAAAGATCTGGTTTTGCTCTGGTTTGAGAAGATTGATAGGTCTAGAACTGGTATGAGGCCAAGAAGGTGATTACATTGTACATGGTAACTGGCCCCCAAATGCTTTGTTGGGTTTTTTCCCCATTTCCAGAAGAGATGTGCATCATTGCATCATAGGCAGTCCTCATTTGGGATCTTTTACTGGGCTTCACCAGGGGCAGGGGTCTACAATGCATCCCACATTTTGTAAAGCCAATTTCACCCTGGATCTGGGATACACAGGTATCAGCTGAAACACACTTTTTGGCTGAACCTGGATTTTCCTGGGACTTTTTTAAAAAGTGCTGTAACACTTTGTAACATGTTGCAGTGTGCATTGCCGGCGGTGTTTTGTGGCCACTGTGGCCTCATGTGGACTTTGAACTGCATTATAGTGCCATTAACCATTTTATAAAACTGACCGAATAATGAATTCACAGATTTATATCTTATGGATCAGCCTGTTCATTTCATTTCATTTTAAGAATATGATCACCACACATGAATGTTCTGATTCCAGAGTGGTGCCAGATTCCAGAGAGGCACAATAACAGCTGAGAGGCATGGACTTTCTATCATGAGTTTGCTCTCTTTCTGTGCCTAAATGATCTAGTCCCACGTGCTCCCCTTCAAAAATACTGTAGGATTACAAAATAAAGAACTTTACCCATTCATGCTGTAGCACACATACATATTTAATTATGTTTCCCTATTTACCTTCAGATTAGAAGACAGAAAAATCACATAACCAATGGTAAATAATTGCATATCAACAGGATTATAAGAGAACAATCTGTTATGTGAGTAAAATTCCCTGTAGGTAGACAGTTAAAAACAGCACGAGTTATAAATCACTTGACAATAGTGTCTCTTTAAATCAGGGTTCAAATGTTTGAGTCCACTTAAACTCTGCAGGTAATGCAATGAGTATAGCAATTTCCTAAAAAGAAGTGGTATCAGTGGGTAAATTGTTTCCTGCATAGCTATTTAGTGACTGTTAAAATGACAAAAGTGTTCTTTTCCTCCCCAAGGCCATTGTGAATTTAGTACTTATTTTTGCAATCTGGATGTCTTCAATAATAAGCAAAGAGCAGCATGTTTTGTAAAGATTATCTTTGAAAGTGGTGGAAAGAATACAAGTTGATAAATGTGGTGAAGTGTTCTGCTTTTTTTTTAAAAAAAAAATCCACCTGAAAATAAGCCCCATTTTTCACTTCCTGAGGATTCTGATTTCTAGTGAGAACCTAGAGCAGATGTGTGACTCTGAAATTTCTTGGCAGTTTCTTAACCCGCTCAGTAGTCTCACTGGCCAATTGGCATTGTAGGTTGGTCAGGGCATCTAGCAGACATTGGAGGGAAAGATGAAGAATATGTTGGCCTCTGGGTATAAAAATGAGCCCCGAGAGCTGTGTTAGTCACTCTTTATGGAAACTCAAAAACATGGAGTTTTCTTGGCAAAATTTATACAAGCCCATACTTCTTGCAAAGGGTTGTTGTATGTCTTTCGGGCTGTGTGGCCATGTTCCAGAAGCATTCTCTCCTGACGTTTCGCCCACATCTATGGCAGGCATCCTCAGAGGCCACATCTATGCCACATCTATGGCAGGCATCCTCACAACCTCTGAGGATGCCTGCCATAGATGTGGGCGAAACGTCAGGAGAGAATGCTTCTGGAACATGGCCACACAGCCCGAAAGACATACAACAACCCTGTGATCCCGGCCATGAAAGCCTTCGACAACTTCTTGCAAAGGTTCCAGTGCTGCTAGCCTATTGGGATGTATGAACACAAGCTGGAAAAGACAACGGAAAATAAAGAAGCAAAAATACTCTGGGATTTTAGAATCCAAACAGATAAACACCTGCCGCATAACACACCAGATATAATGGTTGTGGAAAAGAAACATGTTTTACTATAGACATTACAATACCAGCAAGGGTGATTCAACCGGTAGGCAAACTACACGGTTGCTGAAGGTGCCATTCTATGGGGGGCACCGTTGAGGCACTGGGACCTGGAGCACCAAGGGAGGATTGTGAAGGTGCCTCCCCGTATCCCAGTTCAGTGCCAAGGCCTGGCCCTCAGAGCGCTCAGCCTCAGCCTGGAAGGGAAGGGAGGGAAGGAGCTGCCTGGGGTTTGGACTGGATGGCCCTTGGAGTCTCTTCCACCTCTATGATTCTATGGGGCCGCCCTGAGCCCATAGGCCCCTTAAAGGCTTGCGAAGGGACTCCAGTTTCACCTGGACATGGGAGTTACCCGAAGCCAGGGCCAGAGGCAGCGAGGGCTCTTTTCTACCCCGGGACGCCCTTCCCAGCCCCTCTAGAGGACTCACCCCTCAGTACTCGAGCCCTGCTTGGTTGGTGGACGAGGAGGAGGAGGGTCGCGGCGCCAGCACAGCAGCAGCAGAAGCAGCATTAGCCAAAGATGGCTACGAGGCCCCCACCCCGCCCCAGCAGGGCACTCTCGCTAATTGCCTGTGCCAAAGGCAAGGCGCCCGCCCTCACAACCCCAAGGTGCCTCTTTGGGTTTATTAGAAGAATGCTTTATAATTTGCTGCATGTGGTAAAGGAAACACAGGCCTACACGAACACTGCCTGGGGGTCATTTCCAGCGCAGGCACTCTCCTTGGACAGCCCCTCCCTCAGCGTGTCCTCTTCCCCTTAGCTGGATGGGGCGGCCCTCCTCCTTTTCCCTTCTGCCAAAGCCGCAGTCGTGCGTGGGACGGGCGTGAAGATGGCAGCGGAGGAACCCCATGCCAAGAAGCCCAAGCTGGAGCCAGCCCAACTGAGGTAAGGGAGGGCGAAGGCAAGTCTCTCAGGCCCCCCAGCACCTTCCTCCTGGAAGGAAAGTCCAGCTTCAGCGGTTTGGAGCCTCCCAAGAGAAGTCCTTCCAGCAACAATCCTCAAACTCTGGTCTGTCAGGGCTTCGGACTTCATTTCCCAGAAGCCCCAGCCATTGTCCGAAGCAGAGGAGGCTTCTGGGAATTGAAGTCCGGACGTCTGGAGTGCCTCAGAGCAAGGCAGACTCTGTGGGATCCCACCTGTTCCCCCTGGCACTCCTGCGGAGTTGGAGCGGCCACTATTGTGAAGGGCTCAGTTGCCCAGTAACCAATTGGGAAGGCGAGGATGCATTGTTCGTGTGGCCTGGGAGCCTGATTGCTTTCTTTCCTTCCTTGGGGGGGGGGGGATGGACATTGCTCTGCAGACCTGAGCTAGTGAGGCATCTACAACCTTTTGCCCTCCCCGTGTTTTGGATTTCGACTCCTAGCCAGTTTCCCAGCTAGATTGCCAGCTAGGTTGCTGTGAGTTTTACGGGCTGTATGGCCATGTTACAGAAGCATTCTCTCCTGACGTTTCACCTGCATCTGTGGCTTCAGAGGTTGTGAAGTCTGTTGGAAACTAGGCAAGTGGAGATTATATATCTGTGGAATGATGTCCAGGGTGGGAGAAAGAACTCTTGTTTGCTTGACACAAGTGTGAAGGTTGCAAATGATCACCTTAATTGCCACTGAATAGCCTTGCACATTCAAGATCTGGCAGCTTACTGCCTGGGGGGAATCCTTTGTTGGAGCACTTGATGAACCAACCTGGATGCAGCATATTATTTGAGAACACAGAAATGCTGGATCACTCTGACAACCACCATGTCAGGCTACACAGAGAAGCCATTGAAATCCACAAGCATGTGGAAAATTTCAACAGAAAGGAGAAAACCATGGAAATGAACAAAATCTGGTCACTAGTATTAAAAAAACCTCTAAAATCAAGTCAATAAATAAAGAACAACACTCTGAAAATGGGAATTCCAGACATGAAACAATCAGGGCCAGCTATCACCTCCCAACAAAGGATTTCCCCAGGCAGTAAGCAGCCAGACCATAGAACTGAAAGGCTATTCAATGCTAATCAAAGTGGCCAATGCTAATCAATGCCTGCCATAGATGCAGGCAAAACATGAGGAAAGAATGCTTCTGGAACACGGCCATACAGCCCAGAAAACTCACAGCAACCCAGTGATTCTGGCCATGAAAGCCTTTGACAACAGTTTACCAGCTGTTAGGAATTATGGGAGCTGAAATCCAAAACACCTGGAGGACGAAAGTTGGGCCCTTCCACACACCTGAATAAAATCCCACACTTTCTGCTGTGAACTGGAATACTGTATATGGCAATGTGGACTCAGGTAACCAAGGGCCCTTCCACACAGCCATATAACCCAGAATATCAAAGCAGAATAACCCACAATATCTGCTTTGAACTGGGTTATATGAGTCCACACTGCCCTATATTCCAGTTCAATGTTTGGTGCTAAATTCGCAAATATACCGTTTCCCTGAAAATAAGACATCCCCAGAAGATAAGACCTAGTAGAGATTTTGCTGAATTGCTAAATATAAGGCCTCCCCCAAAAGTAAGACCTAGTAAAGTTTTTGTTTGGAAGCATGCAGGATCGGTAAATGTATATACCATAGATTGTTGTACATGGAAATAAAGGTAGTAACAAGAAATAGTAATAATATAATAATAACTTTATTCTTGTATCCCACCTCCATCTCCCAGAAGGGACTCAGGGCAGCTTACACAGGGGCAAGCCCAACAACAACATAAATGTACATATAAACAGAAATTTAAAACAGTAATTTAAAAACAGTATAGCAATAAAATATAATATAGAAATTCTTGAAAGGATTCAGTTTGCTTATGCTGGTGATGACAACTACTGTACAGTAGATAATACATTTTCATTTTTAAACAATTCAACCATAAATGTGAATTCTTCTTTGTGGAAAAATAAGACATCCCCTGAAAATAAGACCTAGTGTATCTTTGGGAGCAAATATTAATATAAGACACTGTCTTATTTTCGGGGAAACAGGGTAGTAAGTCCTACATAACATTACCATGTATTGTCAACAAGGTTTTCATGGCAAGGTTTGTTCTGAGAGAGTTTTGTCCTTAGCTTTCTCTAAGTATGAGAGAATTTGACTTGCCTAAAGTCATCCAGTGGGTTTCCATGGCTGAGTGGGAAATTGTACCTTGACTTCTAGAGTTCCGGGCCAGCACTCAAACCTCTACATCATGCCATCTGTTTTAGATGAATATATTTCCTGACATCTAAGCTGTGATCAGCCATAACTATGCATATTTAAAGTTATCTTTATGACATTGTCATCTTTCAGAATAATTACAATTAAGTTCAAAGACATAGCCATGATAGTCTGGGATAGCCGTATGCAAAGCAATCTTGTAGCCCACCTCAATCTCTAAGGCCCCTTCTACACTGTCATATATCCCAGGATTTGATAGCAAATTCTGTGCTTTAAACTGGATTATATGAATCTCCACTGCCAGGTAATCTGGGACAATCAGATAATCTGTGATCAGATATAGGGGGAGTGTAGAAGGGATGTAAGTTGCTACAAAATGAGTTTAACTATACAGTAGAATCTTATTTATCCAACACTCACTTATCCAACATTCTGGATTATCAATGCATTTTTGTAGTCAATGTTTTCAATATATCGTGATATTTTGGTGCTAAATTAGTAAATACAGTAATTACTACATAGCATTACTGCGTATTGAATTACTTTTTCTGTCAAATTTGTTGTATAACATGATGTTTTGGTGCTTAATTTGTAAAATCATAACCTAATTTGATGTTTAATAGGCTTTTCCTTAATCCCTCCTTATTATCCAACGTTTTTGCTTATCCAACGCTTTTATTTTTCAGTGATTGGTTTGGGGGGGGGGGGCGCCAAAATTCTGTTCGCCTACACTTGAAAATTACCTAGGGCTGGCCCTGAGTACCAGGATACAGTAGAGTAGAGGCCAAAGAGCTGGAAAAGATCACAAAATACAAGGACTTGCAAACTGTAATTGGACAACTATAGCAAAAGAGAACAACAGTGGTACCAATAGTGGTTTGTGCACTTGGAGGTATTCCAAGGAATCTCAAAAAGCACTGGAAAAGCCTTAATTTGGATAGAACATCAATCCACATGCTGCAGATGGCAGCACTTCTCAGAACTGCATGCATTCTGTGAAACCTCTAATAACCTAGGCCCTTGGGAAGACCCCAATATTTAAAGATGAATCCCAGACCCTTAGACTTTATTTGAATGTGTGCTATGTTGTGATGTACACATAATAATAATAATAATAATGATGATGATGATGATGATGTTGCCCTTCCTCTATCTGCATTATCATCATAATACAAATTATCCCCCCTCCCACACACACACACACACACACATTTGACTTTGGGAAAAGGGGGGAAGCATGCTTGGGGATCTGATCAGGTGTATTGTAGCTGCATGGAGTTTCAGAAGTGCATGAAGGATTAGACACATATCTGCCCTTTGCATTTGGTTTTCCCCTCCTCCAAACTCAACAAATGGCAAAAGTTCAATATGTGGTTTAGAGCCATGCTGTGTAAATGAGACCCATGGCTTACTAGAACAAACATTTACTAAATGGTATTTCTTTGAGAATTTTTAATATAAGCAGTCCCCAAGTTATGAGCAAGATAGGTTCTGTAGGTTTTTTCTTAAGTTGAATTTGTTTGTAAGTCAGAACAGGTACATTTTAAGTGTAACTCCAGTCAAATGTGAGGGTGATCATTTGTATTCAGATGACAGTGCAGAGAGAGGAAGGGCAACATTTCCTCCAGTGTATTATTATTATTATTATTATTATTATTATTATTATTATTATTATTATTATTATATACACAACAAGATTAATACACAGCAAACAAAGTAACTATGCTGCTTGTTGTATGTCAACTGTTATTTTAGGGCTTTGTCCCCATGTAAGCTGCCCTGAGTCCTCTTAGGGAAATGGAGGTGGGATATAAGAAATAAATTATCATCATCACCATCATCACACGTCGGACACTTCCCAAGTGTCTATGACTGTGTGATGTATCGGTGAATAATCGATGCAGATCCAAGTATGGTGGCCTTTTGCAGGTGACAAATGGTAATTTTATCAGCACCAATTGTGTTTAAGTGCAGGCCAAGCTCTTTAGGCACTGCACCCAGTGTGCCAATCACCACTGGGACCACCTTGACTGGCTTGCAGTTCGATCTTTAAATCCTCATATCATGTCAGCTTTTCCAGTTGCTTCTGTTCAATCATGCTGTCACCTGGGATTGCAACATTGATGATCCGTACTTCGTTTTATAACACGATTGTGAGGTCAGGAGTACTGTGCTCCAAACCTCTGTCAGTCTGAATTTGGAAATCCCAGAGTAGTTTGATGTGTTCATTTTCTGTAACCTTTACAGGCTTAGGATCCCACTAGTTCTTTGTTACAGGCAGATGGTATTTGTGGCACAAGTTCCAATGGATCATTTTAGCAACAGTATTCTGCCTCTGCTTGTAGTCTGTCTGCGCAATCTTCTTGTAGCAGCTGAGGGTGTGATCCATCATTTCGTCTGCCTCCTTGCAGAGTCTACACTTGGGATCTGTTGTCGACTTTTCAATTCTGGCGTTGATGGCATTTCTTCTAATTGCTTGTTCTTGGGCTTCAAGAATCAGACCCTCAGTCTCCTTTTTCAAAGTTCCATTTGTGAGCCATGTTTTTTCCTTGTCAATTTTGCTCTCAACTTTCCCTAGACACTGTCCATGGAGAGCCTTCTTTTGCCAGTTTTCTCTTCTGCTCTGCATTGTGTCGTTGTTGTTGTTGTTGTTGTTGTTGTTGTTGTTGTTGTTATTCTTCATACTCTGCTTTTTCTTGCCACAAGGACACTCAAAGCAGTTTATATTAAAAGTACAATTTAAAATCTACGAATACACAAACATTAAAACAGAATTAAATATCATTGGTATATTACAAATTTAGTTAAAATCCATAAAAACATTTTCAAAACTTAGAACCACAGCAGCCCCTGACTTGATCTTAAAAACCTTCTTCTTTAAAAACCTGCCTGAAAAAAAAAGTTTTAGCCTGCTGTCGGAAGGACAACAGGGAGGGTGCCTCCTGACTTCCCTGGGCAGGGAGTTCCAGAATTGCAGGGCAGCCACTGAGAAGGGCAACCAACCGAGACTGAGATTGAGGTGGGATTGAGAGAAAGACCTCTCCTAAAGATCTCAGAAACATGGGCAGATTCATACAAAAAAATGCGCTCAGCTAACAGTCTGGACCTGAACTGTTTAGGGCCTTAAAGTTCATAGCCAGCACTTTGAATTGTGCCTAGAAACAGACTGGCAGCTAGAAATGTGCGCAAATTTGTTTTCTTCCATTACCTTCGGTTCCTCTGGGAGCCCGTAACAGTAAGGGCCCTGCTGATACAAGACCCGGCCTGCAACAAAAGCAAGCAGGAGGCGATCTTGGCTCCTCCCCCCCTATTCAACATCACAGTTGAATTTTTTTTCTTTATTTTCCTGATTCTTTTTATTTAGTGAGAGTGACTGGGATTTGGGGACAGTGGGTGGGGTGCGCACGCCTACATGTTTGGGGCTTTCACCCTTTTACCTTCTTTTTCTCTTTTCATTCCTCTCTTTCAGGAAATACTTCTAAAATATTATTATTAATAATATCAATCCCAGCAAACAAAAAGATAAGCCCATCTCTCATCTAGAGTAGAAAGTAGAAAGAGCTTTAAAGAAGCAAAACGCAAACAGAAAGGAGACTGCAAGCAAGAGAAGAGTATTTTAAGATAGTCCAGGGAGGATAACTCCACTGAGCTTCAGGTCATCACTCTTCCTTCTCTGGCCTCCTTAAAATGCCTGGGAAAGCTGTTTGGCATGCTGCTGGTGCTGGAAGAGAAAGCACACACTCCTGCCTCTCCTTTAGAGTAGAACAGCTTTAAGAAGCATTAAACCCAGTCTCATCCTCTACAAAGGGAAAGGATACAGAAGGAGTGAAGGATATGGAAGGGCACCTGTGGGAAGTCCCACCCATAATGGGCTGGATAGGGTGCTTTCTTAACCCCGTTGCTGATACCCAGGCTCCCTTGAAGGGAAGAAAGTAAAGGTTCCCAGGGGACAGTTGAGCCTCATAAGTTCCCCATTGTCGCCAACCGGCTGAAAAGAAATGTTTTTTCAGATGTGGAACAAAAACGCCAATTCGGCAGCATGCCCATTTTCAGGAGGCACTGAAAAACGGATATCGTGGACTTCCAGTATCGGGCAAGCAGAAACGGATAGCAATCTACCTGAAATGCACAAGCCTATTGGCAGCCAGTGCAGCTGCTGTAATAGGAGGGTTTTCCACTCCATGTAGCCAGCCCCAGTGAACTACCTGGCTTCAGCTCTTCAGACCGGCGAAGTTTCCAAGCACTGTTCAGAGGCAGTCCCACATACAGCGTGTTACAATAATCCAGATGGGATGTAATTAAGGCATGTACCACTGTGGCTAGATCTTTCTACAATGAAAATTGCTCATGCATTACAGACTCTATAAACCACAAAGGGGGAAATGGGTTTTGGATGAGTATAATTGCTCTTCCACAAGTAGCAATGTTATCAGAAAATATGGAACCAAAAGTTGGAGATCCCAAAAATGGATGCATCAGATGCATCACCTCCTTATGCATCTGCCTGACATCAGAAGCAGAAAACCCCTGTTGGGAAGCTTCGCCTAATTTTTCTCCCTTTCACAAACACCACAACAGGTACAGGTCACAAATAGGGCACAAGAACCTCCTTATCAGCTGGGCACAATGGATCATAATGTTGACCAGAATTCAGGGAATCCAAAAGACCATCACCACAACCTACCTATCATTGTCCCACTTAGGAGGAAACAGGTGATCCCAACCATTTAAGCCAGTTAGCTCATTAGAGACCATTGTCACCATTATCACAGACCAACACCCATTTCCTTGCCCTGAAAGCACCTGCCTGCAAAGGAGGTGGGGAGGCAGACGCCAGCAAAGAACAAATTTAGGTTTTTTCCAATAAGGCTTTGTTAAAATTTCCACCATACACAGCCCACCAATCATGGCTGTAAAACATGACAACAATGAATATAGATCAAACCAATGAGAAAATTGATTATAATTTTGAGCCAATCAGAACAAAGTCTATTGTTTTTGAAAGACCATAAAATACTGATAGTCATGAATGGATGGGGATGTCAGATGTCGGATTCTCTCTTCCCTCTGCCATTCTTCCTTGATCAACGAAGCAATAAAATTGATCTCTGATTCTGCCTTCATCTTTGTGTGTCTTGATTAGGAAACATTGGAGCCAACAAACCAGGAGTGGGCCCAATTTCAGGACAACAATACGAGCTTGAAAAAGTTGCATTTTGAACTACAACTCACATAATTTCCCAGCCAGCATATCTCAATGGCCAGCCTCCAGGGTAACCTTCTTTCTAATTTCTAGTTTTAAGAAAAGAAAAAAATATTTTGACTATTTTTATTCAATAAAGATGAAAGGGAAATTGATCCTAAAATGTTGATGATGTGTCACCATCAACTGAAAGATGGGAGTTGAAAGCACAGCTGTCTACCCAGCAGCAACACAGACCACAGCAGTTTAGCTGATTTAATACCTGAATACATTTTAATGGTATATGATGTTAATTTACTCTTTACTCACATCATGTTGCAAAATTTGGAAAGGACATAGAATAAAACCCAAATAATTGCTAACAAATGATGAAACTGGACAGGAGAGAACTATTCAGCTGTGCTGTAAGAAAATGGATCACTTTAAAAATCACTCCTGATGTTTCAAAAGGCATCAACATTTGCTTTACATCATCTTAGCCTATACTGGAAACAGACAAGTGCAGCCAAAAGCTTTGGCATTGTCTCAGCTCTTTCCAAAGTAAGCCAGTGGTTGATGTCAAATAGTCATTTGGCCAACACATGATCTCTGTCTTCAATTCTCTATGGGGAAAGAGCCAAGCAGTGTCTCCATGTAATTTCCAAGCCATGATTAATACCTGCCTTAGCAGGACAAAAAGATCTTTTTAAAAGCCACAGTTGTCTATTCTGCACCAGGAAGGGGGGAAATATAGATAGGAAAATTCATGCAGTGGCAAAACACACACACACGCATACATCAAAAATCCAACAGAGGTAAATGCCAGGTCTCTTGACTGTGATGGATAAAAAGAGGATTCTAATGAGTAGTAATGGCTTGGATAAGAGAAGAATCTATTCAACCCATTTGTTATTTAATCTCTCATCTAATGATAAATAAATAGTCACTTGCATTTTCTTCTAAATCCTCCCCATTACTTCACAATTGTCTTCCAACTTCGTATCCCAGTTACTCCATTTCTTGTGTTATCCTCAATTATCTTTAGTATCTGAGCTTTTGACCGTTTTAATCCACAAGAGTATTGAGAAATACTAAGAAAGGGGAAAGGGAGAGGAGAATATTGCCTCCAAAAAAAGCCAGGATGATATAGTAGACTAGGGAGAACAGCCAATTCTTGATGTCTTGGGTACATTCCCATTCCAGAGCTATTAAGGGTGGAAAATATTCCTTCCATAGCCATGACAACCATCCAGCTGACCATCCCACAGCTCTCAGTATTTCCACCATAACCATTTAATCAGTGGCTATCTAGGCAAAGTGGTTGGTTTCTCTTCACTGGCATATTTCACCTTTCTATCATGTTCATGTTGGTTCTCTGGAAGAGGTTCTACTGCATTTATGAGCTCAGCCAGCAAGAGAGAGACTTACAGTTTATTATGGATTGTCCTATCTGACACAGCACTCAGCTTC
The DNA here is from genome assembly GCF_035594765.1 of Anolis carolinensis. Taxonomy (NCBI): domain Eukaryota; kingdom Metazoa; phylum Chordata; class Lepidosauria; order Squamata; family Anolidae; genus Anolis; species Anolis carolinensis. The sequence continues at coordinate 69,009,529 of NC_085845.1, read as the reverse complement.
TAATCAATTCAGCATAAAAAAGTAAAGTGAAACAAACTAAAATTTCCCAGCAAGCTCAGCTTTAACTGTAAAAAAAATGCTATCTGCGATTACTCTCCTGTTCATATTTAAGTTATTCAGTATGATATGTTTTCTGAGCTATGGGGTTTGTAAAGCCAATTGAAAAGATACATAATACAATGTGGCACATTAGCCATGAGCATGGAGTTGCAGAGCCTTGGCCAGGACATCTCAGTCCAAATAAACAGGTGCCCAGAAAGAAGCATTTAGAATGGGCACAGCTGTAATTATGGTGTGGATGGACAAAGCCATCCTTGTCGCTAGCTTAGTGACACCATTAGACAACAAGACAAGATTATGAGTGAAGAGCTTTTCAAACTGCTTGCTTCATTTCTGTTTTCATCCAAGAACCAAATGCAAAAAAAGGATAGGATGTAGAAAAAATTGAGAAGTAATTTTTGAAAAACACACCATCATGTCCTTTGATTTCAATCCGACAAATTTTAGTGCATCACACACACAGTGTGTATATAAACTATGGAAGCTATGGTTTATGTACTTTTCATTGTATAGATAAAGATTTGGTCCAAGAAGGCCAATAGCTAGGATGTGTGTAATTCAATCACATCATTTGGCTCTTTGGTGAAATGGCAAACCAATGAAGAGCTTAGCCACTCCAAGCCTCTTCCCAGTCAGCTGATTGGAAGACTATCGGGATTTGTTTAGAATTGTTCATGCACCGGTTTACTGTATAGTATAGGTAGTCCTATTGGAGAGAAATCAGTACCATAACCCTGAAAATCACATCGTCATAGTACTATGATAAACTTTGAAGTGGACAGTAAGTGATTAGCGGTTTGGGTGTACTAGGAAATTAAGGAAACCAGTGTTCAAATCTCCAGTGAGCCATGGAAATTTACTCCCCTCTGAAAAGTTCTGTCGAGAAAATTCTGTGATAGGATCACCTTAGGGCCATTTTAGCCCTATGGTTTCCTTCAGAGGGCCATTTGTTCTTGTAAGACTGTATAAATGTATTCATGTTGCCCTGGTATTGAAAGTCATGTGGGCCACATAAAATGATGTGGCAAGATGGATTCAGCCTGTGGACCTTGCATTTTACATGTGTGTTAGGGTTTTCATATGTAAGAAATGAAGGTACACAAACAACAACAAAAGTTTGAAGCCCAAGTGCTCACCAACACAGGGCATATAGCCAGACAGCAAGATGTATCCCAAAATATACAGTTCTGTCAGTTTCCATCAGTGCCAGGATCTGGGCTTTTTTTAACATCTCAGGTGCTACTTAATCTGCTTGGATTCTTTCCTATCAGAGTTTGCTTGATGTAGGTTTATTGGCACCCAACTGTTATCAAATTTGCCTTATCAGGCCCTGGATTCTGCTTTGTGCTGCTTTATTACAAGGGTGAATATCTTCCAGAGGTGGAGTAAGCACAAAACTCCTTCCCCCTTCACACACCAGATCTTGGATGGCCCACCTTCCTGCAAATCCCACCACACACATAAGCTTTGTCTACAAAAAAAAAATCCCCAAGCACTGTAAATCAGTGGTTCTCAACCTGTGGGTCCCCAGATGTTTTGGTCTTCAACTCCCAGAAATCCCAACAGCTGGTAAACTGGCTGGGATTTCTGGGAGTTGTAGGCCAAAACATCTGGGGACCCACAGGTTGAGAACCACTGTTCTAGGTGAAATGGTAAACATTTCATTACATTTTTCTGTGGGGGCAGGGGACTGATATGTTTTTGGTAGAGGTTGATTAAAAATGGCACGTAGAATTCATGTAGTCCACAAAGCCCTGCAAGATGCCAATGCTTAATTTTTTTAAAAGGTTTTCTTTGCCATAAATGATGTTTTATGCCCCTAGTATTGACACAGAGAAAACTGAAGACATCTCTTGTGTTTGTAATGGCTGTTTAGAAGAGGCAATTTAAGTTGGTGTTTCTTATTGTATAGCAAGGTAACAAGCAACAATTGCTGAATTTCCTCTTCTATATAGTCATTAAAGGAACAGGAGGTAGCTTCACTTTTCAGTTTGACAGGCCTACCTTCTAATGTAGGAAGTAATTTGCCATGTTGCTTCTCCTGAATCTTTCAGTGCTAGAATAGGCATTTTTAGAAACAGGGTATGAAAAGTAGTGTTCTGTGGTGTGTGCTAGAGTCTTTCCTAAATGGAATAGAGCCCCTTTGGGCTATTTTTATTTCAAAAAGTGCTTTTTTAAAAATTATGCTTCAAAGTCCAAGAGTAGGTCAGTATGTCCCACCAACCCTTAGCATTTGTCTACTTCTGTTTTAGGCACAAGAGGGCATTTACCAATAAAGACAAGTGAACTGAGGTAGCATAGCATTTTTAGCCTCTCTGTTGCACTCCAGGCCTGGAAGCATCTATGACCACCACACCACACAGAAGTCCAAAAATATAAGCAGACAGTTTATTTCAAAATTATATAAAAAGCATATAAAAATCAGGAATAAGAAAGGATGATATAGAATCCAAAAAGGTTTAGCAACAGGTGATATCCAAACCATAATCCAAATGTATCATAAAGTTCCAGAGGTGACAAAGTCAAGGTACAGCCATGAATCACGGATACAACATAAGTCCACAATCATGAAGGTATCACTAGTACATGAACAGGAGTACATGAACAGGAACACAGAAAACTTCCAGGATATGTTAATTCCAAAATCGGAGCTTGACTTGAACCAGGAACAAGAGAACTCAAGCTTAGCTTCTCACTCTTATTCAGTGTTGCCTGAACTGACCTTAAGGTAAACAACTTGTTGTTTAATAGACGCCCATGAAATCATTCCATTTCCCATGAATTTTTTTCCCAGCTTTCCCACGTAATCTCTCTGAATGACACAATCTCTTTTCGGCTCTAATTTGTAAATGAAGACATTTGTTGATCTCTGTAGCTGCAGGTAGGTTCCCATGGGAACACTCTTTATCACTCAGCTCTTTACTCGAGTCCTTATATCCTGTTGCTACTTCTGACTCCCCTGAATGCCCTTGAGGCCCTGCACTTTCTGAGCCAGTTTTCTCACAGAGAGAACCATCATCTCCCAGACTTGAGGCCTATCACTTTGTGCCACAGGAAAGCTGACAATCCTCTCTAAATAATCAGTTAAACTGGTGGTTCTCAACCTGAGGGTCCCCAGATTTTTGGGCCTTCGACTCCCAGAAATTCTAACAGCTGATAAACTGGCTGGGATTTCTTAAGAGTTGTAGGCCAAAACACCTGAGGACCCACAGGTTGAGAACCACTGAGTGAAACCATCAGCCTCTGGTGACTGATTTACAACATTCTCAGTCTAAACAAACTCAGAGATTTAAAAATAAAATAGCAAAAATTGACCCAATGCCATTTCAAGGGTTTGTTTTTTTTAAAAAAGGAGAAATGAAATGTTAAATAGAAAATAGAGGAAAGACTGGCTTGAGTGAGTGAAGTTACAGACATGGTGGAGAACTACACTCATATTTCTCACTTTTCCTCTGTATGTATGTATGTGTCTTGATGTTGCCTGTAATTTATAGCAACATGGATTTCATAGAGTTTTCATAGGCAAGGAATACTCAGAGGTAGTTTGCCAATTCCATCCTCTGAAATATAGCATATTGTACCTGCTATTCATTAATGGTCTCCTTTACAAGTACTTATTTACCAGAGCTGCATAGCATCCAAAATCAGACAAGGTCTTGTCCTTCATAATGACTTGGAAGTATTTCAGCAGTGGGATCAAACAGGAAGATGAAGAAACAGTTTGCTTAATATCTTTTCAACTGTTTCAGTATAGTTTTTCAGGTCAATGGAATCCTAGAATTCGCGTGTAGAGAAGGGCATTTAGAATTCTCAGCCAGAGTACTGCAGTGGCTCACCAAGCTACAAATTTCAGTATTTCATAGGTTGGAACCATGGCAGTTGAAGTGGAATAATAGTGCTATTATAGTTTAGTGTAAATGGGCCCCAGTTCTGCAACTCTGAAAGGAATTTACACTACTATTAAACTTTCATTAGCCAGGTTTGTCTGATAGCTTTCATATTTCAACATTGTATGAAAATTATTAGTTTAAATAGGCATTGGATAGAAATTAAAACCAACCTAAAGTGTTTTTTTAATCACAGATCATCCTAATTATGTTGGGGAGAGAGGCAAGCCATTCCATCCATAAAAGGTATTTAATCAAATACTTGAGGGGGAAATGGCAAATTATCTCCAGTCATAAGTTTCCCAGCAGTAATGTCATTATATGGATTAGTAGCCAAGAAGTTCAGAAGATTTCCCGAAGAATGTGGTAACCAGGTTACAGCAAGTTATCAAAGGCACACACAAATCATTATCCTAGAAACAATGAGAATGTACTGACTTATTAAATCTGGGAAATTCACATCTTTGGCCTATTTAATTAGTCCGCTGTGAATTACAGGCTGGGAAAAGAAAGGCATTAAGACTATTTGATCAGAACATTTTAGAGTCTCAAACAACAAGTTCCTTAAATGAGTTTTTAATTCAGCAGTAATTTGATGTGATTTACCAAATTCGAAGATTTTATGATTGTCCTTCCCAACTTACTGAGGACGATAGCCAACTTGGTATAGGACTTTTGGTTTATTAGTAGATCTAATCACATCGATAAGGGGCACAAGTGGAATCATTTGAGGTATTCTGTCTCAAAGCAATTACAAACATACATTAAAAAAAATCCCAAAGCATCTATGGTAGATTTCTTCACAGACTTATTTTTTTCTCTTACTGCTTATAATACATTCATCTCAGGGTCATCTCCAAAATGTGTTAGAAGACTATTATGTAGAAACTGTCAAATTTCTGTACTGAATGACTTTTCAATATGCCCAGATCTTTCTAGGCCCTGGATTTTTAACTACCAGCCTATACACACACACACACACACACACACACACACACACACACACATTTATAGCCTGTTCTTCTCACCACTACCACCACCACCCTGGGAGGGGGGGAACTCAGGGCAGCCTTACAACCAGCAACCATTAGATGCTAAACACAACAATTTTAATAACTTACAATTAAAACAAATAGTTAAAACATCAATTATAAAAACATTCATTTAAAATTACTTCAATTTAAGTGTATTATGAGCACAATAGGATTTCAGCTTCTAGACTTTGACACATGCTAGCATAGGAGGTTTGCACTACTACTCCCACAATTTCTAACAGTGTGTCAGAAAGTTGGAGTCCAAAATACCTGGAGGGCTGAAGTTTGCCCTGGGCTAGAGTCTAGCTAGAGTCTAGTCTAGCTCCATTTAAGAATGAACTTGATCATCAGGTCATCTACAGTCAACAAGAATGGAGAAATTGAATTGTGCATATCATCACATTAGAAAAATATTGTGTCTTTGTGTTTGTATGTGTGTGCCTTCAAGTTGACTTATGGTGACTCATGAATTTCATAGGGTTTACTGAGGCAAAGGACATTCAGTAGTGGTTTTGTCAGTTCTTTCCTCAGAAATGCAACCCACAGCACCAGATATTTTTTGTTGCCAGTCTCTCATCCTAGTAGTATCCAGGGCTAACTGTGCTTGATCAGGAAAATACTACTTGCAATTAATTTATTTTAAAAATTGATGCAATAGTGCTAAGATAAAGTAGTCTCATTTCTATGTTGAAGTAAAAAGTGACATTGCACTATAGTGTTTGATGTTTAGGAATCCTGGTTCTAGAGATCTGATGTGATTTTCACTATGAGCATTGTTTTAATTCAACTTTTTAGGCTGTTTAAACTGTTTCAGACAAATTGAATTGTTTTAGACTACAGAGAGCTTTGATATAGTGTCTGTTGGACACAATGTTAAATAAAAAAGTTGTGGGCCACTCAGATTGTTTTAGGTAATTTTAAATTGTTTTGAATGGTTCCTATAGTTGATTTGCTCTCTGTACCCTATCCTAACATCTACTGTGATGAGACGGAATATAAATATTTATTAAAACAAATGAAGATATCAAGATCTTTCCCAATATGTTATTAAAAGTTACAGGGAATGCAAATAAGTTTTCTATCATGATATGATTTCCTCACTCCGAATCTCACTATACAGAAAATGCCAATTAAGTGCAGATTCATATAAGCTTTTCATTTTGTGGTTTTCTATATAACATATACATACAATCTTTCTCAGGAGTTAGTAAAGTTCTTTGAAGACTATTTTCTTCTAATTGTGCCACAAGCTTGCCACAACATTTGAATGTCTGTAATCAGTGAGTTTCAATTTTCCTTAATTAGTGTTCTTGTTTTACTGTTATGTGTTTTTGTCTTTTTTCCTGTCTGTATTTTTAATTTTGTTTAAAGTAAGAATATGACATTAAAAAGTAGGGGAAAGGAGAGGTAGTTCTTTGGAGTTCAGTAATGTAAATACTTTATCAGACTCATTTAAAGTTATAATAAGACGTTCTTTGATTTCTTTTATCTTCACATAAATATAAAATATTCTTTTTAAACAAAAGAGAATTCTGGAGTTGGAAGAAAAATATTAGACAGATCATCCAGGTAAAATTGGGGGGCTATTGAGTATTTTGGGAGGAAAATACATTTTTAATGGATAAAAAGGGAAACTAGGACAGGAAAAAAACATTTGCATCCTTATGACTAACCTCTCCTACCCTAACAACAATAATGTCATGTTAACTGTAGAAAGAAATGAGATTAGCCAGAGGCAGCCAATTTCAATACACTCTGTGTTTTAGTTTTAAATTTAAATGAGCTATACAAAGCGCTGAACCTATTTGAGTGGTTCAGCATCGAGGAAAGCAACCTGAAAGTTCAGACTAAAAACTAGAGTAGATTCACTTTTCCACTGACACTTGTCAACTACTACCAGAAAGGAAACAAAGAAGTAAACATTTCACACAGAAGTACTAGGTTCCTGCTCTACTAGTTTCCTGCTTTCAGATAGCCTTAAGAAATTTCCTCTGCAACAGAATCCAAGACCAAACAGCTAATACAAAGCCCCATGTCTCCTGAACAAAATGATTTTTTGATAATAGAGATGGATATTTAGTGGACACACCACATTTCGCCCCAGTCTGCCCTGGAGCTACACAGAATATTGGTAGACACAGCATGGTGACATCAGGTCAACTTAGCTCTTGTATCTAGGTCCCAGTGATACATGTCAGGTCAGCTTCTTCACCATGGTTAAAACATGCACCTGCACAGTCATATTTCAAAATAACCTGCCATTTTACAATACCATCAAATACAAGGTCACTGTAGAACAACCAAGCACAAAAAGGTCAGAGATTTGGGTCTTAGTTTAATTTTTAGAGTTACGTCATACTGTTTTTATGTATACCTTTGGCAATGAAGTGTTCCTCTTTTATTTTCAAATGAACAGAATATCTTTAAATCCATAAAATGCCTCTACATTGAAGATGTTACAACTCAGTTTTTGTCTGCAAAAGACTAATAATATCTGGCACAAATGTTTATAGAGTATCATTGATCCATTGTTTCTGTCTCTTCTACCGACAAGCAATAATGATAGCACCCATCCATAGGAAGTTCATGCAATTGCAGCAATGTGGTAGTTAATACATTTTGGATTTTGGTATGAATGTTAAAGGAACTAGACAAAGTGCCAGATCTAGCCTGAACATAATAGGTCCAGCATGTTACATATTTCTTTCAAAGTTCACACTGAAATCCAGACTAATATGGAAACCACCAACCCCTCTTTGACATAAGCATTTAAATCAATTATACTATGCTGATTGACTGCCATAAATGAAGCTGATAAAATACACCTGGCTGCCACTATATTTGTCTTCCTTATATTTCTGTAATTTTTGAATCCTGGGATCCTGATTTCATTTTACCATGCTAGGATGCAACAATGTCATATTGATTTGTCTTGGAAAACAAGAACAAAATGATGGAATTTATTATATGTCTGGTGTGAAGTCTGTGCAGTGGCCCAGCACTTTTTTTTTCATGCTGCCATTGTCAATGAGCTGGCCTGACAATAAAGGTCACCAATCTTTCTGTGGGTAAATAAATAATGAAATGGGTGAGAAGAAAAATAATGACTTCAGTTAAAAAGTTCAGCTGAGACTAGCTACATTAGGAACTTGGGCATCGATTTAATTTTATTCTTAATTTTTCTTAGCAACAGCATGAGTTTTGATCAGTACAGGGTCAATCATTAGGGTTGCAATTGATTTAGTGTTTTGCTTTGCAGTGACAAATGGGGTATTCTTTTAAAAGGGCAATGGCAATACATGTTCACCTCTTACAGAAAGAATCCTTAGAAAGAATCCAGAGAAGTCAAATAACATGTGGACAACCTGCAGCACATGTGGAGAAAGATGGCACCACCATTGGGCAGAATGAGGCAACCACTTTGAGTGGCAGATGACCATGAGCAACATGGGCATTCTCCTAGTTTTTCTTTTTGTCCCAACCCTCTGGATAGTTCTGTCTTTTGGAAAACAGAGCTGTGTATGTTATGCAAGGTGTTTTATACCCCTTGAACATGTTCTTATCCTCAGAAGCCTGATTCCCAGTGCTGAATTAGGCTTCAAGTGTCAATCCAGTAGGCTTTTATGAATATTGTTCTGGATTTCACCCTAGGTAGCAAGATGTCTTGGGTCAGACCCACTGTGTGCATGTGCATGTGCTTGCCATAGAACCTCCTTCACACAGACAAGAGAATTTTGATATATTTTATGGTCTTTGTGACTGACAGCATTTTCTTTGATTGGATTGACCAAGTGACATATATCTAACAACAGGTTAGTTTTCCCCCCTTATCCATTCAAGAGGCAAGTACAGTAGAGTCTCACTAATCCAAGCTAAACAGGCCGGCAGAAGCTTGGATAAGCGAATATCTTGGATTATAAGGACTGATCAAGGAAAAGCCTATTAAACATCAAATTAGGTTATGATTTTACAAATTAAGCACCAAAACTTCATGTTATACAACAAATTTGACAGAAAAAGTAGTTCAATACGCAGTAATGTTATGTTGTAATTACTGTATTTATGAATTTAGCACCAAAATATCACGATATATTGGAAACATTGACTACAAAAATGGCTTGGATTATCCAGAGGCTTGGATAAGCGAGGCTTGGATTAGTGAGACTCTACTGTATATATTGATGACCAAAATTTCTGATTATGATGGTAGTAGCTAGGTATGAACTGCAGAATTGTCACTACATTCCCATCCATTCTGTTTAATTTCATAAGTCAAAGATCTCATTCATGTACAATCCTTAGGATACTATATTTAGACTGAGCTGATGTTTATCTGCAAAGATCACATGCTGCATTGAATCTAGTTATATTATAGGAGAGCTAATATTATTAATACATCAGAAAAACTAACCTACAGCATTAAAGAAAAGACACTGACTATTGGATTATGACTCTGGGGGCCAGGGTTCAACTCAGCTATGAAAGCCTGTGGGTGACTGCAGGCAAATCATGTTCTCAGAGGAAGGCAATGGCAAACCTCTTCTAAACAAATCTTGCCAATAATTCAAGGTGAAGGTTATTACCTATAAAGCCCTATATGCTTCAGGTCCAACCTATTTCATAACCACATCTCTTTTTACAAACCAGCATTTTGAGATCTGAGATCAACAGGAGAGACCATTCTCTCAGTCCCACCATAGTCTCAAGCGCTGTTGGTGGAGACGAGAGAGAGCCTTTTCTGTGGTGGCTTCCCGGCTCTGGAATATCATCCCAAAAGAGATTAGATTAGTCCCCACCCTTCAACTCTTCCATTCCAGCAAGGAAACATGGGTGTTTAAACAGGCTTTTGACCTCAAATAGGCTGAATGGGCCCATATGAAGTTGACACGGCACTTTGTGAATTGATGGCAGCTAGTTTCATCTACTGAAGTTTTAAAAATTGCATTATTTTGATTATACGTTATATGTGTTGACAGGGGTTGTCGTTATAATTTTATGTGACTTGTTTTATACTTATGTACCTTTTTTCACCTGCTGTATGTTATATGTGCACCCTGGAGTGCCTTTAGAAACTGCCCAAGGCCCTTCAGGGAGATGGTGGTGGAATATAAATAAAGTTTATTATATATGTGTGTTTGTGTGTGTGTGTATATATATATATATATATATATATATATATATATATATATATATTCCACATATACTCACCCCTCCTGGTGTCCGCACCTTATTAATTCCATACTTGTCTCCTACTTATATTCATCCCTATTTCACTGTTTTCTCCTCCCCCTTCCTTTTACTCCCTCCCTCCGGGAACAGTCGTACATTATCGTTATTGTTTATTCTATTTGTTTGAGCATAAGGATAGTCTGATTCAATTCTTTGTATTTTCTATTACCCTTTATGTAGGAAAGCATTTCAATGGATTGGAGGGAGCCAGCCTTCCATGGTGTGATGAGTCAAAGCACAGTATTTTCAAATTGTAAGACTGTAATAATCAGGTATGATGGGAAGAGTATGCATGTTATCTGAATACAGTATGCATCCAATCCTTTAGAAGTATGAGACCTATAGTGATACAAACAGATTATATCCTAATGTGATAAGGTTTTTCAAAGCAAACAATAAGGAAAGTTTTCAAGGATAATTTAACACCCCAGAATATACCATATATACTGGTGTATATGTCAAATCCATATATCAAGGGCAGGTTTGGAGGCCAAAATTACAGAGTTTGGCATGACCCATGAATAAGTAAAGAGTTGTTCCACAGAGAAGGGAAAGCACCAACACTTTCTCATGGGGTCAGCTGCCCCTGGTTGTCGATGCCAATATATTCATTCCCAGGTTTTTAAAAAACCCCTTTTCCCATTCCATTCAGAGATGATAGTTCCTTGTTTGAGAACAGTTATGATACAGTAAGTCTCATTTAAAAAGGAATCATATCCATCTCTAAACAGAGTGGGGAATAAAAGCTTGTTCCATCCTGGGAAAATCTAAAAGAAGCACTGACCTCTCTTCTCTCTGTGCCATGGTGCCACTTCGGGACTTTTATAATGCCTGGGTGAGAAAATGACGATGACAGTGGCATTTTTTATGCTTCCCCTCATAAGACCAAGAAGTGAAAGAGCACTGGTACTTTTTAAAGATTTTCATGGGACAGTTATGTTCTCGCAAATTGCTACTCTAGTCAGAAAAGGGGATGGTTTCTTCATTGATAAGAGTTAAGATACAGTACTTATATTGATCCATGGATAAGCTGACCCAGGTTTTCTAGACTTGTATATGAGTATATATATAGTAAACACCAGTGTTGTGCTTTTGTATGGAATTGTTGTTCATTTTGTGTATTTTCATTTATTTCATCTCATTTTTGTATTTGTTCCCACAAATGACAAAGGGACACCCATACAAACAGAATTTTTGTCTGGTTTACGAAGAAACCGAAAATTTTCAGACCATTGGCTGCAATGGGAGGTTTTCCGAGGCTCACCCCCCCCCTCCCGCGCTCATTTTTTAGGCTAGAGGGGTGAAAATCACCACACACGGAGGGCATTTCGACCCCTTTTAGCCTACCAACTTTTAAAATGTTTGGGTCTTCCCCAGAGTACTATTGTTATTAACAATATTATTATTATTAACACTCATTGGTACAATCAGTTGTAATGGGAAAGCAGCCCTCTGTCAGTACCTGCTTATTATTACGGAGCTGAAATGATAGGAAAAAGAAAGCAAGCAGGATGACTGTGCAACTTTCATTTTCGTGTCACTTCTCATTTCCTACAAAAATGTCCTCATTCGTTTTGTGTAGCCGAACAGTCAAAACTATATGATAGCACAAAGGGAAAAAAGGAAAACTTTTCACGCACATCTCTAGTAAACACCTCCTGTAGAAGTGAGAGGGTTTAAAAAAATATTTACTTACCTTATTTTTATTCAGCCTTTTTCCAAGATAGGGTCACAGAGATGTCCTACCTACATCAGTGAGCACACATTTTAGAAGACAATACCCAGTGCAATATTGTTTATGAGGTGAATGGAATACAATCATATAAAACTGGATCATTTAAAAGTTCTTCCTCGTTCTTCCTTCTGTTAAATTTATGGTCTACTGATGTTGCTAAATTGGTATAATTAGACATTCTGCAAGCTGCTTTTATCTCCTAAGATAACTGAAAATGGAAGTCTAGGCTCCAACAGCAGCATTTCGTTTTGAAATGGGTGTGGGTTATGGCTTATGTCAGTGGTTTAATACAGTATTGATGTACCTTCATGTAATATGTCCATATGCATATTTTAAAATATGGGAATGATCACCTTATGCTGCCCTACTCACCCTCTTCTACAGAAGTCTATCTTTCTGCTTCCATTTGGAGAGGAATACTTTAATTTATGAATAGTTGTGTTGTATTTTAGATTACTCTGTTTTTAGCTAATACAATTCTTTTTTATCATTTGCTATTGTTTTCATTTTGCTTATAAGCTCTTTTGAGTATTTGTAAATATAAAAGCTGGATACATGCTAAGAAGAAACAAAGACATAGCTGTGTTAGTTGGAATATCAATATTGAAAGGAATATTGTAGCACCTTTGAGACTGAGAGACATAAGTTGGTAGCATAAGCATTTGTAGACATCTGAAAAAGTAGACTTAAGCCTTTGAAAGCTCATGCAACCAACATCTTTCACTTAGTCTCAATAGTGCTACAAGATTTTTTGGCAAGAAGGAATTTTGCAAACAAGCAATTTTACAGAAGATTATATGTTACACGTTAGTAAGTCAGGCTCCCAGAAATTGAATAGGTTGTTAGTTCTGACTACAATTCCCAGAACCCTCAAGCAATATGCCCTGAATTTGTGGACAAGGAAAAAGGGGGTCATGCCCATGTTTTCAACTACTATACATTCAACAGAGCACTATCTGCAAGTGCACCAAAGTAATTCAGGGGTGGGAAATAAGGGACTCCCCAGATGTTTTTGGATTACAGTTCCCAGCAGCCATAGCAAAAAAATAGCCAAAAATGAAAGACGCAATCCAACTTTTCAAGCAACCTTTTCCCACACTCTTTATGTAGACTCTTTTCACACCTTCAAATAATAGATGGAGCAGAAACAGTGAGTACGTTCTGCACTTTCAGTGACTTCCATGTTCAATAACTGTATCAAAAGGCCATTTGAAAATGTCTCTGCATCTTTGCTGAGCTTTCTCGGGGCAATAGATACCTTCTGTCTTTTCTGCCCCACTTGATGAGATTTCCTCTCTACTTGAGAGTTATTATAAAAATAGACCCAACTAATACTATAGCCCATACCATACCATGTCACAAACTTTGTATTACTGGAATTAAAAGAAAATTAAGACAATTAAAAACAAACTTAATGTAACACAGTTTTACCTAGGCACAATGGTATTGATAACAAAACTACAAACTTTTTTTATGTATTTGCTATTTCAAGCCTCTGCAAAAATACTTACACAGGTGCAAAATAGTTTAAAATCTAACTATATTATTTAGTTAAGATTGTAATTTGTATTATTTAGTATATTATAATCTTAACAATACATCTAGAACATTTCAGAAGGAAATTGCTATATGTTTCACCCTTTCTTTGCTTAGTTGGTCTTGAAGAGAAAAATACAGTAGACATTTTTTGTTAATGCTATTTTAAATTAGTTCCTTTATGCCGATTTAGCAGTAATATCCCCATCATTTTGTTCTCTCTTTCCATTGCAAGATAAGCATGGCATATATGGATTTAGAATAGATAGCAATAATAAGCAAATTGCCATCGAATCCCCTGACATATTGACAGTGGCAGAGAAATGACAAAGATTTTATTTTTATGTCAGCACACACTTAATTTGAGGGCTAGGTGGCTGACATGAGGATAAAAGAATAAAATGGAATTTTTGCATTCATTTTAATAAAATGATATGGAACTGTCTAAGCAATCACAGAACAACAATGAAGGAAAAGAAATAGCAGGTCAACGGTTAACAGTCACAGCAGGTGAATTAACTGAAAGCAACTGGGAAAGGATACCCCATTTATATTTCTCTCCTCATTCTATTGCTTCTTTGGGATGACTTTTTGCTTTCCATCTGTACTGGTATAGGTGTCCATCTTGGGAATCGTATTCCAGCTGGACATTGCTTAATATTTGAAGAAAGACATATTTGCACATTTCCTAAAGCTTTGTTCCCTGTCCTAAGCCAGGATCTACTCAGGGTGAAGATGGCACATCATTAAAGCCAACCGCTAACAAGATTTTTATATTTTATACCCTACTTTTCCATTTTACACTTCTCTCTCTTTACAGTCCTATCGATGAGATGCTATACTACAGATAGATAACTTTGTGCAACAACACAAACTTGCAGTGGAATACTGAACTAGGCAGAAACAATGGAACTGATAAGCAAATCACGCTGGTTGTATAGGTAGTGCATAATTTATCTAGAATTCCAACATCTGAAATTGTCCACACAGGTAGCGGAGGTAGAGACACCTTTACTTTCTGATGGTTCAGTGTATAAACATTGTGCATAAAAACCCAGGTTATGTGTAGAAAGTATCTAAGAAACACATGATATGTCTTTATGTATGCATATGCAAATACAACTCCCAGGCTTCCGTGAGACTGAGCCTGGTGAGTCATGGCATTAATTCTACAGTATAGATGTATCCCAAGACATCTTTAACTCTTTTAAGTGCTGTGTTCTGTTACATTTCCATCACAAAGAAATCCACAAAGTGTATAGACACAAAAATGGCCCTTAGAGGTTGTGTGAAGACCATCCAGTTTTTAAAAAAATGGCTTTTTAATCAGAGTTATCTATTGTAGTAAGACAAAAACCATTGGAGCTCAACGTATTTGGAAAATACATTTGGTCTTATTCTCCTAGTTGTGATTTCAATAAGACCTGGTAAGCTTCTATATGGCAGGGAGATCTCCCTTTGATATTATTTTTCTTAATTCCTACCTGCAGTCTATGTAGAGAGCACTTCAGGTTGCAGCTGCAGAGTGAGAAAAAAACAAGATTAAAAATTAAATCCCCATTTGCTGAAGTACTCCTGTGGTGTATTACTGATACTCTGCACCTGGTATTTTAGTATTGTTTGATGGACACACCCATATATACACCTCTGTGGTACATGTGCTCACTTTGTTTCTCAATGTGAGGTCTTTTGTTTCTGTTTTTAAAGCACCACAGGGACCTTCAGGATTGTGCTAATCACAAACAAACATTTCCAACACAACATTAACAATATGAGCAAATGACTGAGTAGACTTGCACTTTTACAGAGCCACAGCTTTATATCTTGGCAGCTACCTGTTTGAAATGTTAGTGATTGCTTTCAGCTGTTGAAGGGATACTTTTTTTCCATTTTATTTATCACATTGGAAAGAACAGTAAATTGTCTTGAACAAATGGGGGAAGCAGCAGCAACCACATATAAAGGAAGCTATGTTGAACGGAATAAGAGCAACCAGTGAAAATACAAAAGTAAACAAAAAAAGACACATTTGATTTAATGTAATTGAAGAGTGCTTAACTGAAGAGGCTGCAGGCTGGAGATGAACGCAATGCTTTGTGGTTTTATCACCGCTGTGTGATTGTTCAATCTATGCAAAATAAGCTTGCTATTCTGACAATAAATGTGCATAGAATTAACACATGAAGAGGAGTTAGGTCATGTCCGCTGTTTGCAGAGACTGCATTCAACTCGAATTCTAAAGAGATCTAGTGAAAGTAATAGAATCGTAGTCTCTTGACATTACCAGAAGGCTTGTAAAAGTCAGGTTTATGTCGACAGGCTTTTTTATGATCTTCAAGTAAAATGTGTAAACATCAGGACACTGGTCAAAGTCATGGTCCCCATAATCTCTTAATGAGTTCATTCTATATGCATTGATTATAAGAACTGAAGAAGGGTAAATCCAAAGGACAATTTACTAAATTATGACTTAGCAAGATGTGCATGTAATTGAAAGTATTGAAACCTTTTAATTGTGATGGTCAAACTCCAATTTAGGAAGATTCAGAAGTGGGTAGGACTAAGAGCATGAGGAAGGGTCAGTACAACACAGACCAAATATAATGGTTACATTCCAATTATTTTTCCATCATGTCTTCAAGCAGAGCTCCCTCCTATTAATATCTACTCAGGAATTAATGTCAACGCAAAAGGTTTCATTCTACAAACTACAGCTGAATCCTATGCAACACCATTCCTACTTGCTCATTCCAGTTCAGTTCAGTTCTATGTAGAAGGTTTCTAGAGTACTGATGTAAATGTATTTCAGATCAATGATCAGAGATAAAAACGCAAGAAGATGTTTGTGGGTAGAAGGGGGGAGCCATGGTCTAGTGGTCCCCCATTCTTGATATTAATAATCACTGAATTGGTTGTCTTCACTGCTGTTTCAAGAGGATGTGAGGACTATCTGGCTGCGACATCTGTCACCCCGTTGATTGCCAGGCTTGATTTGGCGGATCTGGCTGGCTGGGCGGGTGTCCCCTTCCTCCCTCACTGCTCCCTGTGTATCCCTCCCGAAGCTGCATGCTCGGTGGAAGAGGACAACGTCCCAGGTATATAAGGAGTGTACCAAGGTCTCCAGTCTTCGGTTCCGGGTATATGATAGCTGCGCCATCTTAAGAGGTCATCCAAATTTTGTCAAACATCCTAACTTGATAAGGAAGAACCAGGCTAAACACGAGTTTTTTCCCCTTGGTTGATATAATGATACAAGTGGTTATATGGATATTGTGTTACGTGATTGCCTTTTCATTTTTTTCATTTTTCTCAATTGGCATTCTTAATTCATTCATAATTCTCAAAAGATTTATTGTGTAATGAAGGGAAAATATGAGTAGTTTTTCCCACTCTACAATTTTCATTCATCTGAAAATAGGAACCACATTCAATCATGTCCATTCATTCATTCCTTTGGGCTTAAGGGACTTATCTTCAGCCACTGGTGGTAGAGCTAATTTCTGTAGTTACAGCTGTCATTTTATTAAGCGTATCTGGACATTGTGTCATGTAGCATCATTTGGATTGGAATATTAGCAGACATAGGTAATGCCCTTTCTGTGGCAGCTACCATTCAGCCCAAAACCCATTAAGATATCATAATGCTCAAATAAATTATAAAGCAAAAAAAGGCTATTGGCAATTATGACTACAGAAATAAGCTCCATAATTATTGTTTCCACAGGTAGTAGCAAAAATACAACTTTAAACAAATGAATGAAAGTAAAGAAATGAATGTAGCTAAAACAAATAATTTATGAAATGAATGTGATTCTAATGAATAAATTACCAGGTGAAAGCTGAGTTTCATAATGAAAATAAATGAGTAATGAAATTAGGACAACTTTACACAGTGCATAGTCTTTGTCTTTTAGTGTTCAGTAAATTCCAAGTAACTTTTGTTTATATTTCTTTGTTTCATTGGGGCATCCACACAGCATTACTTCAGAGTAAGGACCAGCCCAGTGAATTATGATCAAATCACACCTAAACAATAGAAAATGATTTAATCATAGCTGCATTTAAGTGAATCTGAAACATGATGAACATTTTCTTAATTGAATTAAATGTGTGTTAAAATATTAATGCTTCATTTATATTACATTTACTTAATCAAGTGCAACATCTACCATAGGACCAGTATGGAAGTGTATAATTTACCTTCCACATTAACAGCATTAACTTTTGAATAATGTCACATTTCTGTGACCAAGTGAATACAACCAGGTCAGCTCTTGACATTAGGCAGAGTGAGGTCCCATCTACACTGCCATACAATGCAGTTTAGGAATCCAGTTTAACTGCATTGAACTGCATTATATGGCAGTGTAGACTCATATAATCCAGTTCAGTGTGGTTAAACCATATTCTGAAACTTCATTACATGGAGCCTGAGACAAGAACTTCACATAGCAGATGCTTGGGAAATAACAGCAAGTTCTTAGAGAAGAAAGCTAGGCATCACACACAACATGGCCTAACCCAACTAGTCCTTGTTTTGCAGGTGCAGTAGAATAAGCCATCTGTTTGTAGAATGGGAAGGGACACTATCCTTTTTTTTAAAAAAAATAACCTTTTTGTTCTACATTTTTTTCTACCTTTGCTACAACAAAATATGTGAGTCTGACCCTGATGCAACTACAACTGTCTTCCAAAATATCAATGGGCTAATGTTACAATTTTTTCCTCAAAACAAGACCGGGTCTTATATTAATTTTTGCTCCAAAAGATGTATTAGAGCTTATTCTCTAGAAGTGCCTTATTTCATGTACAACAATCTATATTTATTTATTTATTCATGTACAAAAATCTACATTTGTTCAAATACAGTCATGTCATCTTCTTCTAGAACACCGTAATCATATGATGTCAAGGTTATTATTTCTTTATACTAAATTATATATTAATATTATCATTTTATAATTCAATACATTTGTTGCATGTTGCAATGGATATGCTATCAGTAAATGTATCCGTCTGGCTGATGATCTTAACCGGGGCTTATTTCTGGGATAGGGCTTGTTACTACAAGCATCCTGAGAAATCATGCTAGGGACTATTTTCCGGTTAGGACTTATTTTCATGGACAAAGGATATTAGACAGTATACAGCAAACTAATAAACAATACTCACTAGTTTTGCACATGATTCCTTAGCCAACCCAACTCAATAGTGGAAAACACTATTCTGCTGCAAGATGGCAGATAAACAAATTCCAGCTAGATTGTAATATAAACTGTGCTCATCTGCTACAGGCAGCATGCAATTCCCTTGTTGTAACAGGTTTACTGGCTGCCAGTTTGTTCCTAGGCACAGTTCAAAGTGCTTGTGACAAACCCTGTACAGTTCAGGTCCAAGCTATTTAGCACACCTTCCTGTATAATCAAGCCTACTATCAAGATCATCAGGAAATGCCTTTTTTTCAGTCCCATTGCCATCAGAAGTGTGGTTGGTGGGGACTTGAGAAAGGACCTTCTTGGTGGCTGCCCCTTGACTCATGAATTTCCTTTGTAGCAAGACCACAATGATCCCCTCCTTTTGTTCTTCTAGCAACAGACTAAAATGTTTTTATTTTGGAGGCTTTTAAAATAATAATAATAATAATAATAATAATAATAATAATAATAATATACTTTATATTCCACTCTGTCTCCCTGAAGAGACTCAGAGTAGATTACAGGTACATATATGGCAAACATTCAATGCTGTTATACAATTGACAAAGACAGAACAGTACATTCACAGAGGCAGGCATCCCTTTTTTTTCCATCTCCTTCATCTGGAGGCTGTGTTCGACTTGGCCATGGGGAGGTGCTGTTGATCCATTATTCCATGCCGAGGAGCTTTATCGTTCATAGATACCTTTCTGATCAGACTACTGGCATGTTTTTCAGGGGTGCCTTTTCCCCCACACTAAAAGTGGTACCTATTTACCTACTCACAATTTCTGTTTTTGAACTGCAAGGTAAGCAGAAGCTAGGCTTATGGCAGGAGCTCCCCCCACTCACAGTTTGAACTGTTAACCTTCCGGTCAGCAAGATCTTTCTGTAGCTGGCAGTTAACCCGCTTTGGTATGCTGTGGGTTAAAATGGAAGGGTTTTACAGGACAAGACAGAGGGTTTCATGTGAGCTGTTTTAGGTTTCAATTCTGAGAAAAAAGCAGGGTGGTAATAATAATAATAATAATAATAATAATAATAATAATAATAATAATAATAATAATAATAATACCCTGCTGTCATAGTGACAAAATGCAATGCATTGATGTCTCTAACAATATGAGCCAACACATCCTTTGGTAGATGCATAAACTTCCCTTTATACCACTGAAGCTTTCTTTTTTGTTTTGTTTTTTTAAAGAGTAACAGCAGCACTCAAGTTTTATAAGCAACAGTGCCAGAACAAGCTCTTCTTGGGGATTTGTGCTAGCTGACAAAATTCAATCTCTTTTTCCCCTTTCTGCTCAGATGGCTCTGCATTGACTAAAACGCAAGCTACTTGAACACCTTCGGATAAGTAGGTTAAGCAATAGATTTATTTACCGTTCTGTTTCTGTTACCGTTCTGGAATGGGTGTGTTCCTATATGGATGAAATGAAATGTTTCCATAGTATACAATGTGGCTACCCTAGCTTTTGGGTCTGACTCCATCCTTCTCTATGAAAGGCCTGTGTCCTGTAATTGCTATGGAGGTTTTCCTGTAAGAATAGTACATTCTGCAGAATTATTGCTCTCTTCCCCCACCATCATTTCAGCTCTGCATTTGATATTGTAAATAAAGCTCTGTGATCATTTTTGCCAAACATGTTGTGGTGGTGAATTACTGGGAGGCAGGTTAAATGAGAATATAGGAGAATGCCTTTATTTAATGTGCCATTTCCTGCAATCTCTTGAGAGATTTTGTTATGAGAACGGTTTAATAGTGTGCCATTTTCTATTTCATGTTTTTCAGGAGAGTCTGAATGTTTGATCTACAGCATGAATTATGATGTGAGCCTGCAGCATTTTGATTTTCAAAATTATCTACTTTTTAGACTTTATGCTTTATTTCTTGAGCTGCTGTATGCCTCTCACACCAATTATTTAGGCAAAGAATGAAAAGCTGAGAGGGGGAGACACACATTTTTATGACAATTTTATAGATGTTATTCTAATAATGTCCATTGTTATCATATTCTTCTGTTTGTAATTTTTAATTAGATTTGTAAAAGCTAAAGGCAAATATATATATATATATATATATATATATATATATATATAATCATGGAACTTCTGCTGAAAAAGGAATTTTGTAATGAAATTCTCTCCCAACCACCCATTGCAATAGAGTTCAATTTCCTTTGATTCCTAGGGTCCATCTACACTGCCATATAATGCAGCTAGAATCTCCATTATATAGTCAGTGTAGACTCATATAATGCAGTTTACCTGACTTGGACCACATTATATGAGTCTGCACTTATATAAAGTGATTTCAAACTGCATTATATTGGCAGTGTAGATGAAGCCCTAGTCACATTACCTTAAGAACACCCTAATAGAGCAATAAAGCAGTTTGAAACTACTTTACGTACCATTACACAATGCTATAGAATCCTGGGATTTGTAGTTTAATTAGGCAACAGCACACGTAACAACAACAACAACAACAACAACAGCAACAACAACAATAATATGCCTAATGGCCAAACAATAAAGTGTCACCAGCCAGAGGCCTATAAATATCTGGGCATATTACAGCTGGACAACATCAAGTATGAACATGTGAAAACTGTGGTCAGCAAAGAATACACACAAAGGGTCAGAAAAATTCTCAAAAGCAAGCTCAATGGAGGCAACACCATCAAGGCCATAAACACCTGGACCATACCTGTCATAAGATATACTTCTGGCATCATAAACTGGACACAGATGGAACTGGACAATTTGGACAGAAAAACAAGAAAACTCATGACCATTCATCATTCACTGCGCCCTCGCAGTGATGTTGACTGGCTATATCTGCCTAGAAGATCAGGGGGCAGAGGACTCTTACAAGTAAAACAAGCAGTCAAAGAAGAAGAACATGCCCTTGCAGAATATGTAAAGCGAAGTGAAGAACCTGCTTTGATTGAAGTCAAAAATCAGAAACTCCTCAAAACACAGCAGACAAAAAACCAGTACAAGAAAAACGCACTACAAACTAGAACTGACAGCTGGCACAACAAAACATTGCATGGAAAGTTCCTTGACAAAATTGAAGGAAAAGCTGATAAGGAGAAGACCTGGCTATGGCTCACGAATGGGACCCTGAAGAAGGAGACAGAAGGCCTGATCCTTGCAACCCAGGAGCAAGCCATCAGAACCAATGCAATTAAGGCCAAGAACGAAAAATCAGCTGATGACCCAAAATGCAGACTGTGCAAGGAAGCTGACGAAACCATTGATCATATCCTCAGCTGCTGTAAGAAAATCGCACAGACTACAAACAGAGACACAACTATGTGGTACAAATGATTCATTGGAACTTATGCCTCAAGTACCACTTTCCAGCAGCAAAGAACTGGTGGGATCACAAACCTGCAAAAGTATTGGAAAATGAGCACACAAAGATATTGTGGGACTTCTGAATCCAGACTGACAAAGTTCTGAAACACAACACACCAGACATCACAGTTGTGGAAAAGAAAAAGGTTTGGATCATTGATGTTGCCGTACCAGGTGACAGTAGTAGTAGTAGTAGTAGTAAACTTTTATTACGGTCAATGACCAGCTCGTAACGGGGGTACCCAGTTCTGTACATCCATGTTAGACTTCATTAATAATAATAAAATTATAATAAAATTTTTTAAAAAACTATTATAAAATTGAATTATTTACCAATCTAAAATCTAGGCTAAAGACCACATACAAGTAACTATTGAAGCTCAACTAATCCCATAGGATCCTCTGGGGCAGTCTCAAGGGAGGGAGTGGGGATGACACCGGGGGGAGGGGGGAAGTAACCATAACTGTAAATAACAGTCTAGAACTATAATTATCAGTCTATTTCTGATTCCCCATCTATACTCTGTAGGAGATGCTTAAGTCTTTTGGCTCTCAATCATCTTCTGCCGAATTTTAATTGCAGCCGTGCAGAACTTGGCAACGTTGTATGTCACAGCCGAGATGGTATCTGAGAGCAGTAAGGTTACATAAAATTGTCCAGAGCGTCCTGGGTATTTAGTTGTCCATGGCGTAATGAGACGCAAACGAATGTCTCTATAAAACAGGCACTGCAGTGTTCAGGTGACAGTCGCATTGATGAAAAACAACAGGAAAAACTCAGCCGCTATCAGGACCTCAAGATTGAACTTCAAACACTCTGGCAGAAACCAGTACAGGTGGTCCCGGTGGTGATCGGCACATTGGGTGCTGTGCCAAAAGATCTCAGCCAGCATTTGGAAACAATAGACATTGACAAAATTACGATCTGCCAGCTGCAAAAGGCCACCCTACTGGGATCTGCACGCATCATCCGAAAATACATCACACAGTCCTAGACACTTGGGAAGTGTTCGACTTGTGATTTTGTAAAACAAATTCCAGCATATCTATCTTGTTTGCTGTGTCATAATATAATAATAATAATAATAATAATAATAATAATAATAATAATAATAATAATAATAATAATAATAATAAATTATTGTGTCATACAATAATACATTTCTTATACCCCGCCTCCATTTCCCCGAAGAGACTTGGGGCCCCTTCATGGGGACAAAGCCCTAAAAAACAATTGACATATACATAAAACACAATATAATTTGCAAGATTAAAATATATAACAAAACAATTAATTAAACCTTTAAAATAGACGCACAACATATTAGTTCAATCATAAAATCATAGAGTTATAAGGGACTATATCTGCCATCCAGTCCAATTCCCTCCCATGCCGTAAAAGCATATTCAAAGTACCCCTGACAGATGGCCCCTAGCCTCTGTTTAAAAACCTCCAAGGAAAGAGTTTCCACCACACTCCGTGGCAGAGAGCTCCACTGCTGAACAACTCCAACTGCCAGGAAGTTCTTCCTAATGTTCAGGTGGGATCTCCTTTCCTGTAATTTGAACCTGTTGTTCTGAATCCTAGTCTGCGGTAGGACTGTGCATGTATCTGTTTTGAAAAACGGGCTCCAGCTGGATCAACCGGTTCTGCTGTTTTGGCCAGCTGGAACAACAAAGGCGCCACTGCCATTTTTTTATTGGCTGCAACAGTCCATGACCATGTGGCTGCCAAAAACTGCTGCCTTCAGTTTCTTTCAGCTACATGAGAGGGAAGTAGGTTTCCCTGTGAGGCTGTGAGCCCTGCTGCCTGCCTGAGCTGATCAGAAGAAGAAAGCCGCTCAAGTGCTCCATATTCTATCTCAGTGCCTTAGCTGCTCTTAGGATCATGCTTTTGGATTCAATTCCAATCTTTTCCTTTGGCAATTTCATTTGGGCTGTGAAAAGACATTTGGGGAGGGGGTGTTTGTTATTGGGGTGGTTTACTGAAGGGAGGGGATAGCCTGACTCCCTTGAGTCTCCACAGGGAGAATTCAATTCTTCCCCAGTCAGGAGCTGAAGGAGATTAAAGGGAAGGACACTAGAAGCAGGGCTTTCTTAAGGCTGATGGTTTAACCCAGGGCTATCTGAAGCAAATTAAAGCAGTGGTTCTTAACCTGTGGGTCCCCAGGTATTTTGGCCTACAATTCCCAGAAATCCCAGCCAGTTTATTAGCTGTTAGGATTTCTGGGAGTTGAAGGCCAAAACATCTGGGGACCTACAGGTTGAGAACCACTGGATTAAAGGAAAGGATGCTAGAAGCAGGGGTTTCTTAAGACTGATTCTTTAACCCAGGGCTATCTGAAGGAGATTAAAGGGAAGGACACCAGAATCAAGGACTTCTTAAGACTAATGCCCTAAACATAACAGAAAGGGGAGCCCCGTAAGTTCCCCATTGCCACCAATGGGCCAGATCTTCCCGGATCTTTTGGTTGCCAAACTGAAAAATTGTTTTCTCTCTCTCTCTCTCTCTCTCTCTCTCTCTCTCTCTCTCTCTCTCTCTCTCTCTCTCTCCCTCTCCCTCTCTCCTCTCTCTCTCTCTCTCTCCCCCCCCCCCCAGTGAATTCAGAGGTTCCCAAAAAACAGATGGGGGTCACTAAAATCTGGACAATGAAAACGGAACAGGGTTTAATCGAATTGCACACCCCTAGTCTCCAGGGCAGCAGAAATAAGCCTGCTTCCTCTTCATTATGACATCCTTTCAAAAAAAATTAAACTGTTTTCCAGGAAAGGCTCAGACTACAATTAACAGGATTTCATAGCACTGAGCCATAGCAGTTGCAATGGTGGCAAAGTGCATTCATTCTATATTGTAGATGCACCCTAAGATACACATTCTTCAGGGTTAACTGAAATGGTTGTCCTAATGTATTCTTTTGTCCCACTGAAATCAACAGAGCTTAATCCATTATTATCGCTGGAGGACACATTATGTAAATGCATGGAAAAGACCCTGAAAATCAAAGTTGACTATAATAGCCATAAACCAAATGACCCTGGCTACTGTCAGGTTTGATCTAAGTTAAATGCAAATATCACTAGAATTGATAAATTGCTAGCTCTAATTTCTTTCTTCTTCTACTTTTTTTAAAATGACCTTTTCCTTCTACCTGTGTCAAAAACTATATAGCTGAGAGTTTCAGAAAACGTATTTATTTAGCACTGCTTTACACTTCATCTTGACTTTTTCCCTGTTTCGGTTTTTCTTAAAGGTGAAGAACTAGAGATAGAAGCTGACCTTTAATGCAGACAAAAATGAGAGACTTAGCACTTCAGTCACTTAATCCTGATATGACCACCAGAAGCAGTTATGCCAAGAAGGGAAATGATGAAATATTTTTGAGTTGGATAAGATAAGTGGGCACAGGCCACGGCAAGAAGTTCCCAATTGGCAGTTAGTTAAAATTCATAAAGTACTTTGATAATGGCAACTCCCTTGATTAAAGAACACTGTCAGCTACCATTTTTAGCTATAGATATAGTAAATAAAAGCATTTAGGTATGTGACAGCTGTGCCTGTTAGATAAGAAAAGCATTGTGAAACAGTGGAGAAGTAATTTTCCTGCAATTTATTTATAGTTACCCTGGTGAAGGGGGTAGGGAAAGTGGGTAAAAATCAATCCCAGCATTTGGAAAGAAAATTCAATACTTATTTGATAAACAGTGCGAATTGCTACAATGTTACAATCTTTCTACCTCATTCTCCACTTTTTCTAGATATTAATCTGCATGAAGATGAATTCCCAGGGATAGCCAAAGAGGTTTGGGGGACTACAAGTCAAGATGTCAGAAAGAAGGCTGCCCATTTGATAGCAGCTATTTGTCTTTGGGTGCAGCAGAGATTGAAAAGTCTGGTCTGGCTGTGTAATGAGGCAGGTAAAAAGGAAAAACTTCAGGCAGTAGATATGGAGCATCACGAGAAGTAAGCACATTACTATTTGATGCATTTTTTTCTTACTGCCAAGGATGGGGAGAATTCTTTTTGGAAGTGTTTGTCTCGTGTTCTAAAAGTAGCTAATGATGCAATTTGGTAGGTTTTGAATAATATCCACTTTGGTATGAGTGGATATGGGTTGCAATTTGTTTTTCTCTTTTAGACAGCACAATGCAGTAAATTCTCAGTTGACCGGAACTCAAGCAACCAATACCCTCAAGCAAATAAAAAATACAGGTATAATACAATAAAATGGGTTACGATCATTTACGTTTGTTTTTATTTGCTTTAATTACTATATTTCAATGTTAACATCAAATCAATACAAAATTTACGATATGGCATAGTGATGGCATAGTATTACTTTGACCTATTTTAATAGTAACATTCTAGCAACTACATTCACCCATTCACCCAGCATCTACCAATCCCAATGAGTGCCTGTTAACTAAGGCTGGATCTACACTGCCCTATATCTCAGGATATGAACCTAGATTATCTGCTTATCCCAGATTATCTGGCAGTGTAGATTCATATAATCCATTTCAAAGAAGATTATTGAGGCCTGGTCTGAGGAGGAGGGGGACCCTTTGGTGGTGGGGCCTTGTGCTCCTGAATTGGAGCCCATCACTCCTGTAGTGCTTCAGGAAGAAAGTAGCTCTTTTCTGGATGATGGGAATTGCTTCACAGACAGATCTGCTTTGAGGGAGAATGTTTTCCAGAGGCTCTTCCTGACCCTGAGAAAGAGGTGAGGGAGGTCAAAGATGCTGGGTTGTTGCCTGTAACTTAGCGCCTCCAGTTGTGGAGCAATAGTGCCAAAGAAAGGCAATTAAGGTTTTCCCAGCATTTGAAAGATAAAAAATGGGATTCCATGAATTTGGTTACTTAAGTTAGCCCCTTGAGTTGTTCTGGGTGAGAGCAACTTTCAATTTTCAAAAGAAAATCACCTTGTTCATGTGCTTCGGGATAAGAGCTTCTGGCCTTGTTTTCTTGTCATGTTTTTCTTGCTTGGTATTGGGGAATCACATTTTGGATACAGTTCTTTGTCTAAGTTCTCTGGCTTTTGGACTTTACTTTCAGTATTAGACTCTGCATCTGTTGCATCAAGAATATTGTGACTATAAACTGTATTTTGGAATGATTTTTGAAGCCAGTATTTGGGATGTACTTCTGCTTTTGCCTTTTATGTGTCTTGGATATACTTTGCATTTATGTACCCTGGAATGTACTATTGAACTAGCTTTTTCTATAAAACACTCTTTTCTTTAATACACTTTAAATCAGTTGATTAATTTTTGTTGGCTGAGCTATATTTGGACTAATGAGCACTTAATTTTGGGTGCAAAGGTGTCACATAGGTGACTGGGCTGCAGCAAAGATAATCTGGGCAGTGTAGATCCAGAATAAGAGTCTACTGTATTTGGTTATTTCCCTGAAATGTCTGAAATGGCAGTCCCCACAGTCCCCCAAAAGGGAAAAGGGGCATTTTTTTTGAAATACTTGTACGTTTCCCAATATTTGTTAACCTGGAGCAAGCTGGATTAAACAGTTTACCCTGGGTTAAAATGCATTAGTTAGGCTAATGTGTTTCCTACCCTGTATTGTGTAGATGCAGTCCAAAAAGCAATTGACCACCCATTCTGTCTGAGGCAATGGGCCATATTTTGTGTTTGTTTTGGCCTTTCGTTCACCAAGAAGATAATTAGGTTTTTAAAATTATTATTACAGTAAGACTCATGGAACTCATACCCACAGTTTCACCTACCTGAGCCTTGTGGTTGTGGAGCAATAGTCTCCCTAAGAATTTAATAGATATTCCAGATTTTGTGGTATATATACACCATAAGTCTCTGTAGAGTTCCACCGAAGGATATGGCAAATTCTTAAAAAGGATACAGCTCAAGAATTTCTAGGTCAGTGGTTCTCAACCTGTTTTGATCTACAACTCCCAGAAATCCCAGCCAGTCTACCAGCTATTAGGATTTCTGGAAGTTGAAAGCGAAAACATTTGGGTGCCCACAGGTTGAGAACCTCTGCTGTAAGTTCTTCGGTGCAACTCTATGGTACATTAGGAGTGAAAGTGAATTATTTAATGGTGTTTGGTTATATCCATAACTGTGTTATCATGGCCCGATCTTGAATGTATCTCCTAAATGGGTTCTTACTGTTTTTGAAAAAAAGATCCTCCTCCTAAAATATGAAACTGCTGAGGGGAGAGAGATTTTGTATTCACTGTCCAGGCACAACTCCATACTCTTGACCCCTGCTTAAATGAGAAAGAAATGTAGAAGAGATCCTCACAAATAGACTATGGTGGAATTGCCTGTCTTTCATTGTCAAGTCATTTATTTAGCAACTTTCTTTGGTGCTTATGCTTACTCAAAACATCGAGGAGTTCTTGGATGGGCTTTCCTTTAATCTCTGAAAGGTAGTGGCTTAACAGAAATCTAATATTAAGTGAGGTTCACAGAGTCTTGCCATATTAGACAACAGGCACAGAAGAATATGAGGTGGTGGTTATAACAGCATCATAGAAAAACCCATTGCACTCCTCCAGAGATGAGGGTCTAATTATTTAATATTTAAGAAACTTTGCATAGAAAAATGCCCAGAGTCTACAGCTGCTGGGCATTTTGTAGGAAGCAAATGCCATACAGCTATGTGTTGTTGTTAAATGAAGATAATTATTTCCAAGTGGATTTCTCTAATAAGGAAATTTGGGCAGTGGAATAAGCTGTCAATTGCAGGAGAAATGTGTAACAGAAAACAGAAAGCAAACTACCCTGTGCCACCTTGATAAGGTAATCTTTAAAAAACACCACCAAAAGAAATTCTAAATTGCCAAATAGAGGTTTTTTCAAAAAATCAAAGATAAGGTTAAAATAAGGGAAACAAAGTCAGGAAATTTCAGGACATATAACACTGCAGCACTATATAAAGACTAAGGACCCTTTCACATTGCCCAAATACAAATAAAATTCAATTTTAACTTCTATGGCTACATCTGTGATGAGTCATGGGCCATGTAGTCCCGTTTCTGGCACTGTTGTGCCAGATGAGGAGGAGAACTTGGGTTTTTCGCCGTTTCAGTCAGAATTGGAACTTTCCCAGCCAGATTTGGAAACCTTGCACCTGCAAGAGATTTGTCTTCCAGAAGTCTGTCAAACAAGCCCTGAGCCTAAATCTCCTACGTTTTCTCGCCATGATTTTTGTAAACAACAGAGAGGAGTCGATCAGGCGTCTCGCAGGAGTGCTAGGATAGCTGCTAAGCATTCAGCTGATTAAGCCTGCTTCCCATGGGAAACTTTAGGGAGTCATGCATCTGGACTCAGAAAATAGCTTTCGTTTCTGGTTCTCCAGAGAACTGCTCTTGGGCGGGAAAACGGGACCCTATTTAGGTGTTTTACCCACAAAGGGATCTTGCGGAGTCAATTCGTCAGCAACCGGAGTAGCGTGTGTGGACAGCTACTCCGCTTCCAAGCCTCCGTTCCTGTCGCCAAGCCTTCGTTCCCAGCTTTGTTTACTCCACGAATCCTGCCTTGCTTTCTAAGACTCAGCCTCGTCTTGTTTCCCGGATTTTGCCAAGAAATTACCACGGATCTTGTTCTTGTTCCTTGTTTCCTTGTTGCCTTGAATCAAGCCTCGTTTTCCCAAGAATCAAGTTACTTCCTAGCCTCGCTCAAGTTTCACGGACTAAAAGACCTTGTCATCTCCCCTCACTTTGCCTGGCAAAGTGAGTGTTTCGGTTATTGGATTACAACTTTGGACCTTAATATTTCATATTGGACATTGTTTCTTTGGACTAATTTTGACCTTTCCTGAAAGGTCTATTTCTGGACTATTTCATACACTTGCTTTTATTAACTTTATATATTCCTTCAATAAAGATATTAGTTAGATTCTGGCCTCTGTGTATGGTTATTGGTGCTCTGCAGCCTGGGTCGTGACAACATCCTATTGAATCAGAAATATGCTAGCATATACTACCAATTCCAGAATCACACATGTTGTAACCATGGCAGTAACATGGAAACATAGTTTATATGAAAACACTTATAGTACATAGACACAATATTCAAGTGGGAATGGCAAATATCTGGCTAACTTTGGGGAGGCTGAGATAGGAACAGAAAAACCCTCATAGGAAGATAGGTAACTGATTAAATATTTTGTGCAGGATGGAGAAAGAGAAGCTTATATCTAATGAGCAGTTTGGAGTCTAACACAAGCCAATGTGGGAGAATTAATTGGGTTACAGATGGAGACCAGAATGTAAATAACTTTGTTACTGCAGACATGGCAAGTGGGTGAGGGAGAAAGAGACGAGAAAGAAAACAAAGAAACCAAGAGTTAAATGCAGATATACCCACCCCTGAAGTGATTACATAGAAGAGGGCATTTCTTCAGGTATCCATTTTGATCTTAGTGTTCAGTGTTCAAACCAGAGCCCCATGTTTTTGCATTCAATCACTGCTGATATAGTTTGTTTTCTAGAGAATTACAGAGGAACGTTATGATGTGAATCTCATGGATCATCTGAGCCCTCATAAAGTGTAATATAGGACTACAATGTTGCACTCATATCATGCAGCATTGTACTTTGTAACATTGTAACATTAAATCCTTTTCAGTTTCCAGGCATCAAAGAGTTACACAAAACAGCAATTAGCCTCAAAGTTTTGATAATGTCATGAACCCATCCCAAAGCTTTTCCATTGAGCATCCTATATCCTAAATGCTTGGGACTAGAAGTGTCAAGGACAGAACGCCACAAGATCAAAGATAACAGAGTTTATTGGATTTACAGAACTCAAAATGCCCGTAAAAGACAAGGGCAAGGCAACTTTAGCCTTTAAAAACAAAAAGGGGCAAGAAAAACGTTCAAAAGATAAACCGGATTAAACCGGAGTTTAATCCGGGTAAAATCAAAACAGCTTGCTTCAGCCTGGGGATAAACAAACAGAAGCTGGGAAACAAAGAGTTCAAAAGAATGCAACTAATTGGCAGCAGATGCCTCTCTGCTGCCAGCACTATGTTTTGAGTAACTAGGAGTCACTCCTTCACACAGCAAGGCAAATTTCCAATACAAACTCAGCAGCCAAGGATTGAAGCAGTAGCGTAGTCCCAGTTCGTTCCGAAGGTCGAGAGGCAGAATCAGACGTTTGCAGTTTTCCAAGTCCAAAGGGAGAAAGCGAGCCCGTAGTCAGTGTTCATTCCGTAAATCCAGAGTAGCAGATGGCGTCCGTCAAGAAGACGACGGAAGGTCAAAGCTATTGAGATTAAGCAGAGGTTTTGCACAAACAAAAGCCCACACAATTCCTCCCGCCGTCTGAACCCAAATTCCAAAACAACTTACGTATCAGCACACGAAAACACACCAGTCTTCAGGAAAGCGTCCCACACAGATCCCAAGCGTTCGTCCAGATTACCTTGCCCAACGCAATTTGCAATTGCTCCCAAGCCTCATTTTATGCCAGTTACAAATCCT